>NW_004524726.1:941430-942119 GCF_000260255.1 Octodon degus
AAAAAAAATTAAAAAAAGAAGGTTAACAGAATACCTGAAATATTTTATATCTGTTCAACATAATGTATAACAGATAATTTTAAATAATTCCTGTTCTTAATTTGAGCACCACCATCAAGATATTAGATTAAAAGATATTTAAATAATTCCTGTTCTTAATTTGAGCACCACCAACAAGATATTAGAAGATAAATAGATTATCTTCCTAAACAATAAAAATTAATATCCTTAAAATTTGAAAATCTTAGGTTTATTGAAAACTTATGAAATAGCACAAAAATTTCTATATTGCTGTACTATCTCCATTGTAGAAAAATATGATCTATATATGAAGAAACAAAATATAATTTCATAATAAAATAGAATAATAATAGTAGTTAAAACAAAATTCATTATTATCTTCCAAGTAGCTATTCAGAGACACTACAGATTCTCTCATAAAAAGATAAAAGCAGATAATAGCCTGAAACTTTTCAGTGAACTGTTGGCCATTAGAGAAATGCACACGAGAACTACATTGATATATTTTACTTTAGAAGAGAGCATTGCTGTCTTTAAAAAAATCTAGTACCAACATCAAAATTCCGGTACCGACATGTTCTGGTAAGGGTGTGGGAATGAAAGAACACGTCTACATTTTGGGGGCAATTCAAAATTCACAAAATAAATCAGTGTAGAGATTTCTTAAA
>NW_004524726.1:942264-947404 GCF_000260255.1 Octodon degus
ATATTAGGAATTCCTCTGACCCTGAGGTATCTCCCTCCAAAGGGTGTGACATATGCATCTATGGATATATTTTATAACTTATGCTAAAAATACCTGGTTATGTTACATGTTTTCAAAGTTTGCTTTCTATTTTGCAGTCATTTCCAGTATATAGCTTTAAATTTTATTTTCATGATTCTTGGACTACATTTATCTATCACAGTTTGTTGTATTTTGCATATTTTTTATCACATTGACAGTTTTGAGGAGTGCTAGTCAGGTATATTGTTCCTCTGTTGGGATTTTTCGGATGATTATTTCTTATGATTATAATAAACATCAGTTCAAGGGAATGCATGTTGTAATTTTCATCATATTACACTATTGCCATTTTAGCAACGTAACTCATCAATGTCAATGCTGACACTGATGTCTTAACTGAGGTAATGATTTTCATTTAATCCAGTATAAAGTTTCTCTTTTCTCTATCCTGCCCATCCCTACTCCTGCTAAAGTTGAAGCCATGCTCAGAACACCATTAAGACTGTCAGGTTATGCTGTATTCCAGTGTGTGTGTGTGTGTGTGTGTGTGTGTGTGTGTGTGTGTGTGTGTATTTTAAGGAAGGGCCCATAGGGTGTTCAGGGTCTCACTACTAGATCAGACTCATAATAATCTTCCTCTTTACAGCCTCCCAAGAGCTGGGATTATAGGTGCACACCACCATGACCAGTCTCAACTGCCATCTCAGGGCACCACAGGGGTGGGGCCAGCATGGCAGGCCCAGGGATTAAAGCCCTGGCCCCTGCATCTGCTTGCAGGCACTTTAATCTGCTGAGCTATTTGGCTGGCACTTTTATGGTGCATTCTGTGAATTTCACAACATCTGTAGAAAATATTTTTTTTATTTTATTTAAAAATTATTTATTAGATCTACCTAACCCCATGCCCTGCAAGTGTGTGGGAGAGCTTCTGCTCTGTCCTGTGCCCACCAGACCAAGCCATGACCCACCGCATGAGAGAGACCTTTCCCCACCTTCTCTGGACCTACCCCGCCAATACAGAGCCAGCCCAACCTCACTTTATTAGTGAGAACCTCCACGACGCTCTTGGAAGCCCTCCTGACCAGCCAAAGCCCAGGCCCACTAATCCAGGAGCAGAATATCTTGCCATAGGGGCACAGCAGGTTCACTTCAAAGAGCAGCAGCAGGAAGGAGATGAGCACCGTAGCCAGACCCAAGCCAGGCACAACTAGATGAATGAGAACTTGGTATATTGGTACCTGAGTTTTATTAGGTGCTAAGGTTACAACTGTACCAAAGCTCTACACCAAAGGTCAGTGGAAAGTACTATACAAAATGACAAAAAGAAGTAGCAAAATTCAATCCCAGGTTGTGAGCTCATGCAAAATAAGTGCAGAGGACACTAGCATAGCTGAAATGTCTGAATTAATAGTATCTGAAGTAAAGGAACAACAGCAGAAAGGTATAGAGGAATTGAGATCAGAAATAATATCTGAAGCGAAGAAAGAAATCTCTGTTAAGAGATTCTGAAATAAAGAATCAAGTGCAAAAAACATGTAGAGAAAATCAGATCAGAAACTCTGAACTAAAAGAATTAACTACTACTTCTGAAGAAGACACTGCTAAAAAAAAATAGAGGCCATTAGAAAAGGGATGGATTCCCAGAATGAGCAATAAAGGAAAGAAATAGAATGCATGAAGCAGAGACAAAGAGATATAGAGGAATTTAAAATTTCAATCAAGGGTTGCTTGCAAAACCTTTGAGTGAAAGTGAAGATAGACTTTCAGATCTTGAAGATGCTGTCCCAGCTAATGAAAATGTAAGAAAAGGTCTCTTAAAAACAATTAGGACAGGGGGCCTGTCCCTTAACTCAGTTCTTTAAGTGGCTGCTTCAACAAAGCAGTCAGGCTCAGGTTGCTGTGGTTTAATCCCCACAACTCAAGCCAGCCAAAATTGCCCTGAGGGCATTTGGAGAAAAAAACAAAACAAAACAAAAACCAACTAGGATTCAGGAAAAAGCAATTCACTACCTGCAAAATGATGCAAAGATGAATAACTTTAGGTAACAGGCATTAATGAGAAAAGAGTCAATGTAAATGATATAAAAAGAATATGGGCAGAAGTAGTAGCAGAAAACTCCCCAAATATGAGGAAACAATCTGAAATTCAGATAACTGAAGCATACAGAATCACAAATAACTTCAGCCCATTTAAAAGTATACCAAGACATATAATAATCAAGATCCCAGAAATCCAGCAGAAGAATAATATACTGAAAGCCACTAGAGAAAAGAAGCAGATCACATTTAAAGGAAAACCCATCAGAATTACGGGCAACTTCTCTTCACAAACCATGAAGGCAAGAAGAGCATGGAGCAGAGTACTTCAAGTACGCTATGTAAACAAAATCCATCCCAGATTACTGTACCCTGCAAAACTCTATTTCAAGTTTAATGGAGAAGTGAAATACATTCATGACAAAGAACAGCTAAAGAATTTCGTGATGACAAAGCCAACCCTACACAGGCTACTGAAAGATGTTCTAGAGAGGGACAAAAATGATCAGAACTCCATGAATGAGAATGGAAGGAACCCACTAAATAGTGCCAAAAAGTAAACATGGGAGGAAAAGGAGTAAACAACAGCAGCTAAGTAACAAGTGGATCATAAATCACTACAGCTCAACTATAACCATCAATGAAAATTGACTCAATTCACAAATTAAGAGAAATGGACTGACACATTGGATTAGTAAACAAAATCCAACAATATTCTGTATACAAGAAACACATTTAACTGATAAAGACATTCATAGGCTGAAAGTCAAAGGATGGAACAAAATACTATATGCCCCAGCACCTCAGAAAAAAGTAGGGGTAACAATCCTGTTCCCAGACAGTCTCAACTTCAAACCAAGAATGAACAAATGAAATAAAGAAGACCACTATGTACTGTTTAGGGAAAAATTCAAGAGGAATTGGTGACACTCATATATGTGTAGGCACCAAACACGTGAGCAAACAACTATATAAGATAAATCTTAATGGACATGAAAAATCTAATATCCAATACCACAATCTTAACAGGCAACCTTAACAAACCTTTATCCCAAAAAGATAGGCCAAACAGAAAAATTAGAAAAAAAGTAACACAACTGAACCAAAGCTTGAAACAAATATACTTAGTGGCCATTTACAGAGTGCTCCAAACAACCACAACACAATATATATATATATTTTTTTCAGCTGATCCATAGGTCATGCTTAAGTATATGCAAAAAACATAAATTATCCCATGCATATTATCTGACTACAGTGCAGTTAAACTGGAACTAAACAAGGCAAGAAAACAGAAAAACCCCACAAATACTTGGAAATTAAACATCACCCTACTCAGCAACTAATGGGTCACAGATGAAATTAAACAAGAAATTCAACAACATCTACAATTTAATGAAAATACAAACACAGCTTATCGCAATTTCTGGGGTGCAATGAAAGCAGTCCTCAAGGGGAAATTTATAGCTGTGAACTCAAACATTAGGAAAACAAAGCAAGAACAAATAAAATAATAATGTTGTGCCGCCAGCGTCTAGAAAAGGAAGAGCAAACCAAACCCAGAGCCCAAAGATGAGAAAAAATCATAAAAATTAGAGCAGAAATTAATTCAATTGAGACCAAGAAAACAGTTCAAAGAATTAACAAATCAAATAGCTGGTTCTTTGTAAGATTAAAAATAATTGATAAGTTCCTGGCTAACCTCATCACAAAGAGGAAAGAAAAAATTCAAAGGCAAGCTATAAGGAATAAAAAGGGTGTAACTACCACAGACCCAGTAGAAATTCATAAGATTATTAATATCTATTTGACAAACTTTATCCTCAGAGAATAGAAGACACAGAAGAAATGGACAGATTCCTAAAAAAGTACAAATTACCAAACTGAATCAAGAATATATAACAATTCTGAATAACCCAATAACACCCAATGAAATATGAAATGCAATAAAAAACCTACTAACAAAGAAAAGTCCAGCTCCGGATGGATTCACAGATGAATTCTACAAGAAATTTACATGTGATATAATTCCTATACTCCTCAAACTCTTCAATGAAATTGAAAATAAACCAATCTGCCCATAATCATTCCTGGAGGCAAGTATTTTACTGATACCAAAACCAGGGAAAGACACAACTAAGAAAGATAACTACAGGCCAATCTCCCTTATGAACATAGATGCAAAAACCCTCGAAAATCCTAGCAAGTAGAATACAGCAAATCATCAAGAAGATGGTACACCATGACCAGGTAGGTTTCATCCCAGGGATGCAAGGATGGTTCAATATACCCGTATTTATAAATGTAATACACAATATCAATAGAGCCAAATCTAGAAACCACATGATAAACTCAATTGATGCAGAAGGCTTTTGAGAAAGTCCAATACTCATTCATGTTCAAATTATTACAGAAAATTGGAATAGATGGCCTTTACTTCAATCTGTTAAGAGCCATCTATGACAACACAATGGCTAACATAATCCTACATGGGGAAAAACTGAACTCTTTTACTCTCAGATCTGGCACAAGACAAGAATTGTCCTCTATCATCACTCCTATTTATTATAGTTCTGGAATGATTAGCTAGAGCCATTAGACAATAGAGAGAAATAAAAGGATAAGAATAGGTAAAGAAGAAGTTAAATTATCATTATTTACAGATGACATGATACTTTACTTGGAAGACCCAAAAACCTACACCAAGAAGCTACTAGAATTAATACGCAAATTCAGTAGCACAGCAGAATACAAAGTCAATACCCAAAAGTGAATAGCATTCCTTTATGCAGATAACAAACACACTGAGAGGGAAATTAGAGAAACAATACCTTTCACAATAGTACTGTGGAAAATGAAATACCTTGGAATTTATCTAACTAAAGAAGTCAAAGATCTTTTCCAGAAAAACTACCGTACTTTGAAAAAAGAGATTATAGAGGATTTCCAAAAAAGGGAAAGAGATTCTCAGCTCCTGGATAGGAAGAAACAACATTGTGAAGATGGCCATACCACCAAAATTGCTGTACTGATTTAGTGCCATCCCTATCAAACTATGCATAACATACCTCCCAGACCTAGA
>NW_004524726.1:956920-958958 GCF_000260255.1 Octodon degus
CATTGACTTCCCAGGACTTTTAACTATGATGGCTAGAAACATGAAAGATACAGATAGCGAAGAAGAAATCCATGAGGCATCCCGAGTCTTTGACAAGGATGGAAATGGGTACATCAGTGCAGCAGAGCTATGTCATGTCATGACAAACTTAGGAGAAAAGCCAAAGGATGAAGAAGTAGATGAAATGATCCGAGAAGCAGATATTGATGGAGACAGACAAATCAACTATGAAGAATTCGTACAGATGATGACTGCAAAATGAAGACCTACTTTCAAATACTTTCCCTCCTCTAGAAGAATCAAATTAAATCTTTTAATTACTTCTTGCAAAGAGAGAGAGAGAGAGAGAGAGAGAGAGAGAGAGAGAGAGAAGTTCATTTATTCATTCTGTTTCCATATAGCAAAACTGAATGTCAAAAGTACCTTCTGTCCACACACAAAATCTACATGTATTGGTTGGTGGTCCTGTCCCCTAAAGATCAAGCTACACATCTTTTTTACAATATAAATAATTGTACTACCTTAATGATAAGGAGGCACTTAGTGGACTCCTCAAGGTTTCATTTGCTAATGATTAATAACACTATCTGGGCTGGCCAGTTTTTCATGCATGCAACTTGACAATTGAGCACAGTCAAGCATTTGTATTAAAATAAAAAAAAATGAAGAAACGAATTCAAAACCTATTCAGATGGGGTCAAGTTTAATTCGTTAGTATAACTTGTCATGGCTGGTTCACTGAAAGCAAACACATTTAGATTTAAAATTGCTTTCCCTCAGGATGATGTGCAGAACATGGGTGAAGGATAAACTTGAGATGTAGCCCCAGTGGTAGGATGGTCCTCTTGTTTTCTCCCTGTGCTCCAACCCATGGTGACAATGACACCATGGTGACATGCCCACGTATGTTGGTTTAGCAATGTCTGTATTGTACTGAAGTGACATGGGTGTCAGGCTGTCACGCTCACACAAATTTTTAATAAGAAATCTTTTACAAGGGAGCATCTTTGGTCTGTGTTTTTAAAACCTTCTGAATCATGACTTGGAGCCAGCAGAGTAGGCTGTGGCTGTGGACTTCAGCACAACCATCAGCAATGCTGTTCGAGAAACGACAATATACGTCCATTCCAAGTTGTAAGTGCTAGTCTTTTTTTTTTCCCCGATAAAAAGACCATTAACTTTAAAAAAAATAAAAGAAAAAGAATCATCTTATTGCTTTCCAAGTTACTCAAAAATTTATCTTTCCTTTTCAGGAAGCTTATAAGTTTTTTTTTTTTCATATTATACCTTTCATTTAATCACCAATTATTTGGGTGTAATTCAGGGAAAATATGTCAAGTGTTCAACTGTCTAAAGTTATCAATAGTTTGAAATGCTGGTTTTGGGATATTTAATAAGAATGCAAAGGGTGTTCTCTAAGAAACAAGTCAAAGATATTTTAAGTTGACCGTAATTTGGGAATGCATTGCAGACCAACAGTCTCCAACAAGGAGAAGAAACAACAAATCAATGAGGAAAATTTAGAACAGGGACATTGTTAGTCATTCCCTATATCTAAAAGATTGATGGAGAGTACTGTAGGAAGCACCACTATAAGAGGATAGCCTCTTCTCTCTGGAAAGAACAAAATTACTATAATAAAACTGAAGGAAAAGTACAGAGTATGGCATGAAGCTCTCCCAGTGCTCTAAGCCTGGAGTTAGTGCCTGCTCATTGAAAGAGCTCTCAGGAAAGTTCAGGCTTCGAGAAGTAATTAGCTTCTGGGCTAATTGTGCTGCTTGTGTAAAAGGAGCTGCTTCACTGTTGATGGTGGAAAAACTTAAAAAGTAGATCCACTGACATGAGGAGCCATCAGTGGAATTAGCATAGAAGCCTAAAACAAGAGGCTAAGGAGTAACAGGAAATGAAGAAGATAGTTCCTTCCTCCTCATGACTTCCATTTTGCTTTTACATATACCACTGCATTCATTTACAGTGAAGGCAGCTGTGTCACTAGAAATGTGGATGGCAGCCGCTCAGCCAGCATATCATAATGAAG
>NW_004524726.1:959058-965522 GCF_000260255.1 Octodon degus
ATAGAAAATGAATATTCATTTATATATTCCCTTTTTTGTTCAGTTCCATCATTTGAATATTATAGGTGTGTTAACTCAGTAAAATATTCTAAAAGGGTCCAGTAATCCCTAATAGTATTGGGTCACAGGGAGTACATTGGCCAAGCAATGGCCGTGACTCATCCACATGGCTGACACTGACAAAGGATCTACAATCTGAGGTACAGGGTCTCAGGATAAATCCTGAGGGGATTTGACTCACCTTATCAGATCCAAAAGCTACAGCTCTTTTTGGATAGGTCTTGCTTTATCTTGGTCTTAACCATCCAGCAGAAAAGTCTAAAATTGAAGAATAAGAGGTAAAGCCATGTTGTTATGTTGAGCTGTAGGGGACTCAAGTCAACAGTTTCTGACACTGCCAGTAAAGTGGATGACCTAAAATTTATTTGGAACCAGAAAGAACCTAGAATAGCAAAGGCAATCCTGGGCAACAAAGACTCAGGAGGCATTACAATCCCTGACTTGAAATTATACTACAAGGCTACTGTGACAAAATCCACATGGTACTGGCAATGAAATAGACTTGGGGATCAATGGAATAGTATAGAAGAAGCAGAAACCTTCATGAACACACTCGGCCACCTTATCTGCAACAAGTGGCCAAACATGCTTAGTGGAAGAAAGATAACCTCTTTAACAAATGGTGCTGGAAAGACTAGCTCTCTACGTGCTGAAAACTAAAACTTGACCCAGGTCTCTTACCATGTGCTAAGCTAAAGTCAAAGTGGATTAAAGATTTAAACATCAAAAGAGAAACACTAAACCTCCTGGAAGTGAAAGTAAGAGAAACACATGAAGACAAATGGGCAGGCAAACAGTTCGTGAAAAAAAAAACCAAATGGCACATGTAATTCTTGAAATATTTAACAACTGGGACCTCCTCTTATTGAGAAGTTCTTTCATGTCAAAAGAAATTACCAACAAACTCAAAAGACAACACACAATTGTGAAAAAATATCACAACAAATTAGCACTCAGACAAAGGTTTGCTCTCTAGAATTTATAAAGAACTAATAAACATTAGCACCCCAAAATTTAAAGACCCAATCCAGAAATGGGCATCCCAGATGAACACATACTTCTCAGAGGATGAAATTAAAGAAACAAATAAATATATGAAACAATGCTCCACATCACTAGCCATTCATGAAATGCAAATTAAAACAACACTGAGATACCATCTCACCCCAGAAAGAATGGCTTTCATAAAGAAATTAACTAACAACAAATGTTGGAGAGGCTGTGGAGAAAAAGGATCTCTTCTCCACTGTTGGTGGGAATGTACACTGGTGCAAGCATTATGGAAATCAGTATGGAGACTCCTTAAAAAACTAGGACTGTAAATCCTATTCAAACCAGCTATCCCCCTACTTGGAATTTTCCCAGAGGAACTGAAAACATCATATTATAGTGATGTATGTGTACCTACATTTATAGCAGAATAATTGGTGATAGCCAAAACTTGAAAACAACCAAAATGCCCATCACCTGAAGAATGGATGAAAAAGATGTGGCATTTTTATACAATGGAGTATTACTCAGCTATAAAGAATGATAAACTCAAAGACTTCATATTTAAGTGGATGCCACTTGAAGATATACTTGTAAGTGAAATAAATCTGAACCAAATTTGTAAATATTGCATAGTCTCCTGAATATGAGAACTCAAAAGAAGAAATACAAATGGAAAGGTAGAACACAATTGAAAGGAAAGCGAGAATGTGAAGATTAAACAATGAAAATAGGGCAAGGAGAAAATCTAGGACACATGACTTAGGCTAAGCAATACATTTATACGTACAAAATGGGTAAGACAATGATCTTGAGAACTATCAACAGGTTGTTGAATCTAGCAGTTACTGGGTGGGATTCTCACCTTTACTAACTAGGTATGCTGATACATGTGAACTGAATGACTGCACTGAAGATAGCAATGTGTAATAGTGGTGTCATGCTTCAAATGCCGGTCATTCTGGTCTTCTAAATACATACTGCTTGTCATGACATACCAATTATGGCCAGACTGTATCTCAAGTAATTTTTTTTTAAGATGTTCCATCTTATGCCTAATATGTTTGATATTCAGACAGGTAGTGAGCTTAAATCCACCTGCATATGCTGTAAGCCAATAATAAATTTCTCTTTTAGAGGGTTAACCACCTAATTTTGTAGAACAAAAATTAGAGAAAAAGAAGATCTGTAAGGACATTCAACATTTTTGCCCTACCTTTTCAAAGTCATGAGGACTCAAAACAGAGGAGAACCTGTATTTTAATATCATGTAACTCAGTTGTGCCTCAAATTTTCTGATCAAGGAGATTATGGGGCCACAGAGGAATGTGATCGATGATGTAGTTGGTGCCTAAAGAGAGTCACAAGGTAAGAAAACTTTCTCTCAGGCTTTCTCAGAGAGCAAATTGGTCAAGCAATGGCTGTGAATCATCCAAGTGGTTGACACTGACAAAGCATCTACAAAGTGCTGTACAGGGTTTCGGGATAAGTCCTGAGACAGCTTGACTGACTGTGTCAGACACAAAGTTACATTTTTTGTTATATAGATCTTGATTTATCTTGGTCTTAACCATCCAGCATGAAAGTGTAGAAAAGGAGTATGAAAAGTGAAGCCATGTTAATATGCTGAGCTGTGGAAGGCTCAAGTCATTAGATTTCGGCATTGCCAGTCCTGTGCATAACCCATTACTATTGCAGAGTACTCTACTATATCAAATATTTTGCTGAACTCATGCACTTACAATATTTGCATGGCAATGGAATACCCATCTCTGACAAAATTGAACAATGAAAGTGATATAAATGAAGGACAACTTTATATCTGTATACACAAAATAGGAAAGATATATAACCTCTTGCTCTTAATTCCATAAGAAGAAAGATCTGTACTAATAGTGTTTGGACAGGATATTATGTCTGCATCTTGTGCTATGAATGACTACTACAAAGGCAACAATATGCAATGTATTAATTGTTGTAACTCTCTTACCAACCTGTTTTGAAGCTGTCACATTGCAAATTTTTCTCAATAAAATTAATAAAAAATAAATAAATAAAAATTATTTATTTGTTTCATACAAGGTCTCACTAAATAGCTTGAACTCATAGGGATTCTCCTCTCTCAGCCTCCCCAGCACTGGTATTATAGGTATGTGTCACCATGCCTGGTTTCTGCATCCAGGATTCCAGGATGCAGGATTCCTGGGCAACATGGCATGTGATACTGGGGATGAAATTCAGGTCCTTGTGCTTGTTAAGCAGGCACTTAGACCATTGAGCAGTCTCTCTAAGCACATTTGTAATTCTTAAGTAAGTTTTTCTCATATTCTGCATTTATTTATTCAACTACTTATTTGCAACATTTTGAAATAACATACTTTTAAAAAAAATTACAAACACTGCTATATTTTGCTTTCAAATTGTTCCAGCTTTGGATATAAGGTGCACATCCTGTTCGATCTTTTCTGCTATAACATATTTTTGACTTGAATTTTAATGGTGGGATTTAATTTTGGTGCTATTAAATTATACAAGTATATGGTATTATACTTTCTGAACCAGAGCTAGAATCAGCCATTTCTCTAGAGAGTTCAACTTCTTGTACAAAGGAAGTATCCATGGAATCATAGGCTTTCCCTGTAGTCTGTTATCTTCCACTTCATAAATAACAAATATGTGTCATACAATACATCATTAATCTGTGCCACTATTTTTCTTATTTTACCTTTAGATATATTTTATTTAAAAGATAAATAGGGGCTGGGAGATAGCTCAGTGGTCTAAGCACCTCCCTGGCAAGCACAAGGACTCAGGTTCAATCCCTGTACCACGTGCTGAGCCAGTCCAGCACCTACCTGGCCATGGAAACCTGGTTCTTGGCGTATGCCTGTAATCCTAGAGCTGATGAGGCTGACACAGGAGGATCACTATGAGTCTCATCTGCATAGAGAGATCCTGTACCAAATTAAAATAAATAAATAAAGCTTTAAAAGACAAGTAGAAGTTCTGATATAAGTCCTAATAATTAAAATGATTTGAAAAAAAAATATATTGCATGTGCAGAATAATCAATCATTAATAATCAAGCATTATTCCATTAATCAAGAAGTGAATGAATAAGTAAATTTATGATATTAAGCAGTATACAGGCTATCATTTCACATTTTTAACTAAATAGTAATATTTAAGCTATAGTTTCCTTTTGAATTTATGAGTATATCACATTTCATTAATTAGTAATATTTCAAAAAGCAAGAATAATAACATGCTTCAAATTTTTTACTGTGACGTAACATCTTGTTATGCATTAAATGATTTATAAATAACAATGACAATCAAAGATAGATAGGCATTAATCAAGTCTATTTAAATTGGTTTCAGAATTCGCCAATATTGCATCATGATGATATGTACAGCAGCATGGTCAGAATCGTACGTCATTTTGTAAGTAATTCAAATTTCTACACATATTCAATGATATGGAGTTTCTTTTCTCCTCATATTCATATGTGATTTTGGAGTAAATTGTTTAAAAGATATAAGGTATTAAACCTGCAAAATTTATGTATGTCCGGATATGATAATTATTTGCTTTATCTAAGTGCTAAAAATAATTGCAAAATGATTTAACTTTAGAACACATAAACATATTTACTAACCAGGTAAACACTTGGCTTCTTTTATACTTTAAAAAGTTAGTTAGCATTTGACAGTTCCGGTGGTAATGAAAAATGCAGTCTACCAAATTCTAAGTAGCAGCTTGGGAAAGTATTTGTCACATGCAGATAACCACATATCTTTTTGTTGATCTTATGGTTTGCTGTCTGTATCCCAAATTCTATCAGTTTCCTTCTTACATTATGACTTTTTAAAATGCAATTGTTATTTTCACATTACACTTTCATTGCAACCAGAAAAAAATTCACCTTATATCGAAAATTATGCAGTAATATAATTAATGTCATAATTAAAAGCTAGACCCCACACTAATTTTATTTATGCCCACTTTCTGAAAAAAAGGAAAAAAAAGATCATTTGGCCTTTGGAGACAATTATATAAAATGTAAGTATACATCTACTTTTGGATACCGTAAGTGGTCTACTAGAGGACAAAAGGATAATAGATAATAGAAATGATTGCTTAAATAACTAAATATTTAGCCTCAATAATATTACAATTAACAATGTTTCAACAGTAGTCGGCAGTGTTGTGGCTTCTATCTAGGAATCCTCCCTCCCAAAGCTTCCTGTGCTCCTTGACTGCACTTTGGGGATGTGATGGAATGAAGGGGACAAATACTCTTCAGTAGATTGGTCTACGGAAGTTTATACCTAAATGTGATGTCAGGAAGTGAAGCCTGGATAGGGATGGAGGTTGCTGGATGGTGGGTACCCTGGGCCTTGAAGGCTCTATTCTCCTCCATTATGCTCAGAGCTCGTTCTGCATCTTGCCACTAAGCCATGAGCTGTCTCATCTTGGCTGTGCCATGCAACCATGCTTTGGAACCAACAGACTATGGAATAAAACTTTCACAAAATGCAATACAAAATAAAATTTTCCTCTCTTTAATTGTTGGCTTTATGTATAGCATCTCAGTCAAGAGAAGGTAAGTAGGGCTGGGGAGATTGCTCTGTGGAATAAGTGCTTGGCTGGCAAGCTCAGGGGCCTCAGTTCAATCTCCAGTTCTGAAAAAAAAAAATCGAACAAACAAACAAAAAAAAAGAGAAGGTAAGTAAGAAAGAGAGCTTACAGTAAGAAACCATTCTATCTATGGACACACATTTTGTGAATGTTCTCCATTAAACAAAATTAAGTGTACCTAATAATATAAACCAAGAATTCATACATGAGGCTGGAATAAAGCAAAGGCTGTTCTATTTGAAGACAAAATAGTTTAGCAAGTTAGGAAGAAGAGCATCAACTACTATTAACAGAGCATCAGGTAGGCAATGGAGCATATTTTGTAAAAAAGAAAAAAAGGAAGTTTGGGCTTTCATCAGTTCCAGGGCTAGTAACTGAAAGTATAATGACTGGTCACAAACTAGTTATAACGTCTGTGGATCTTTTGAATGCCCAAGTAATGGCAAAACAGGAAATTCCAGGACATTTCAAACCTTACAAGTTTTCATAGATTCTAGAAAATTATTTCCTCGGAAAAATAGTGCTCCCAGTGTGTATTTCACAGACTCTTCATGAGAAAATCTAAGATTTAGGAAAATATTGTTCTTTTTCTCTATCTTCATTTAGTTTTTAGAAGAACAATTTCTATAGCAAGTCGGACTTATTTCATAAATAACTGTTCCAAAGCTTTGGCAATACCTACTTACTTTAAATCCTTTAAGAGGAATGACTACAGAAACACTTTTCCCACAGATTGACAACATTTCTGAGATGTGTTTATGTAAACTAATAC
>NW_004524726.1:972151-975964 GCF_000260255.1 Octodon degus
ATAACCACCAAAACAAATTCTGGCTTTACTGACAAAATATCCAACTTGCCTTTATATTAATGTTTGGTCAACTTTCTTTTTCAGAAAAGAATCATGTGTTAATCATTTTAGGCTCTATGTGATACAAAAGTTTTGTTACATTATCTCCTTTTGTTATCATTATTGTTAGTCATTTCCCTTCCTAACATATATAAAAATACGAAAAAATCATAGATTGTATGTAGAATAAAGTAGGCTAGATAGTGAGTATAGTTCCTGTTTTACTTTAATTCCTAATACTTGTTTTATGTGATTAAAAATATTATGAAGTTCTCACCAAACTGAGCAGACAAACACATATTCAATTTATGAGAAGCTATTATAGTTTCCTCTATCCATTTCTGGGTTATATTGTTCTCATTATTGTCATGGCTATTTTTGAAATGCTCTCTTACTAAAGACTAAGTGTAAAATTGATTCTCTATACAATGTCTATAAAGAAATACAAACACTGAGAAAATGTTACCGTGTAGAAATTATAAACAAAACAAGAAATGAAAGAGTAACTGGAGCCACAATGGTTCTTAGTTTATCTCTAATTAAAGGTAATAAGTGACAGCCATAACTCTGTATAATAGTATACATGCCCTGATTCCTTTGCTCCCATCCAAGTGAACAGTGAGTCAGTCTTCAGATGTGACATGATCCAAAGCTTCATTTCTTAATCATGATTCATTGATATGTCCTGGATATCATCTTGTTGGCTATGATATTACATTATTTTCTGCCTTTATATATGAAGGTAATAAAAATGCAACAGAATTCTGGTGTTTTGTAGCAGTAAAATGTGTGCTTGGATCAACTGCCCAAAATATGAAAAATAAACACACAAAAAGAAAACCTTTCTTAACTTTTAATTCAGTGATAAAGGAACATGCTATGTATAGGAGAACCCCTTAACTTCCAATTAAAGGGAAGTCTTGTTTCTGTGTTAGTTTGGGTTCACTCGAGGAACACACAAAATATACATGCAAGTATAAAACAATTTACTCAGCCCACTTACAGGATGAGAATCAGAGGAATCCCAGTAGCCTTTTGCCACACTAAAGGTGGAGGAATGCGCAATGACTGTCTTTGAGCTGGAGGACTGAGGACCCAGGTGAAGATCCAAAACCTGCATGCTCCCTGTAATCTGATGAGAGCCCACATTGCGATGCCAGAGGGTCTCAGAAGCTGAAGTCTACTCTGTTAGATGTGGAGACAGCACTAAAGGCAATGGTGAGAACCAGTGGTTCTCCAGAAGGGAAAAAAATTGCACTCTTTTTGTTCAATCAAGCTTACAAGCTTATTTTTTGAGGCTATGCATATCCAAATTGGATATTCCTTGCTTAGTATGCAGCATACATAATAGTCTTCTGGAGATCTCCCCAGAGATTTACTGATATTTTATGTGGTTTTTATTTTTTACATTTTAATAATTTTATCAAGAAAGAAGTTACAATTAGATAGTTTCAAAACAGGTTAATAGGACAGTTGCAATAATTAACACATTGCATATTGTTGTCTTTGTAGTAGCTATTCCTAGTACAAGATGCAGACATGACATCTTATCTAAACAATATTAGTTCAAAACCTTCTTCTCTTTTTTTCAAAACCTTCTTCTTCTTGAACTAAGAGAAAGTAGCTGTATATTGATGCTACTTTGTATATACATATATATTTTTTCCACTACAAGATGGTCCATTTATATCCCCTTTTTTGTCTTTCTGTCAGAGATGTGTATTCCATTGACATTCATATATTGTAGGTGCATAATTATGTGGTTCTTACACAGAAGTAAACATATCTCAACTAATCATAGTTGCTTCAATAGAACCATTCCATAACAGGGGCCAGGGAGACAGCTCAGTAGAATAAGCACTTGCCTGGCAAAGCACAAGGGCCTGAGTTCAATCCCTGGTTCTGCAGCGGGGAAAAAAAGTATTGTTTAAAAACTGGCAGGAATAAAAAATATTTTCTCAAATAATTAGAAGTTCTTCTAACTTCTCTAGTACCCTGCATTTTGGCTTCCTAAAAAAATTTCCTTTATTATAGAACTCTATCAATTTACACTACAACCTTCAAATGGTCCCCTAACTTAATTTTCAGTAGACCTTGCTGTCAAGTATTAGGATTGTTGCTTGTCTGGGCATATAGCAGCTCAGTGAGTAGCATTGGAAAAATCTTCATTGCTGTAATTCATCTGATTCATATTTAATTCCTTTATCTAAAATACTATTGTACAAAATGCCATGAAAATAAGTGAGATAGTGTGAGAAATCCATTATAGGTGGATCTGATTGATGTATTACATGTAGAACAGTTTCCTTTATCTGTAGAACACATCCGTATTCCAACAAATATTCATGATGAAAGGAGTCAAATATAATGAATATCTTATCAGGTTGCTTGTTGATAGCCTTGGAAAAGCATGGCATTTGAGAAAGCCAGTGTTATTCTTTACCATTCACCAGATAGACACCAATCAATCAGTCAATTGCAAGGTTTAGTGAAGGAAAACTCAAGTATTTAACTCAAGGATACCTTTATTCTATCCAACATGTTGAGAAAGCTTTGAAATCTACAATTCCATAGATCAGGTCAGTTTGTCCACCTAATTGATAAGTTTTTTTTTAAAAAAAATATGGTTTCTCTTATGTAAATTCTCACATGAAACTCATCTATATTTTACTCCATGCCTGTTCTTATGGTATAAGTCAAGTGTAGGCTATTTTACGGCACATACAAGTTGTCTTATACATTGACACAATTTATTTAACTATCTCTAGTTCTTTATAAGTCTACATAAATTTTTTGTATTATTTATTTTCATTTATAAAATCTGAATGAAGAGAAAAACAAACTATACCACTTATTACCAATTAGAGGATTTTTCTTCACTACTATTCTTGAAGGTTATTACTGAATGGGATGGAATGCTTCAACCATCACCTTGAAGTTATATCAATATATATGAAAAGCAGAATCAAGAATAAGAAAAATTGAAGTTGTTTTTGTTTGATTTGTTCTCTTCATTCAAATATATATACTTTTATATCACTCTTAGTCAATTCGATTGCAGAATTACAGTTCATGCCCTGAATCAATCCTTCTGCAAACAGACCCCATCTCCTTATACTACCTTTGGTTATGAACTCATTAATGGATTAATCCAGTGATTAATATAGGGCCCCCATAATATAATATCCTTCCAAAAGACCTACATCTGGAGACACAAGACTCTTGTGAAATATTTTAGAACAAAACAGTATTAGGCGTCTTATATTTTTCAATTCTTTATGTGATCAAATGTAAGTCTTTTATTAGGGGACAGTTACATATTTTTTCCTATTCTGTGGGTTGTATTTTTACTCTACTCATAATTTCTTTTTATTTATAAAATCCTTTTTATGTATAAAATCCTTTTTATGTATAAAATATGATGAGATACAGGTTATTGATTCTTTACAGTGTTTACCATGAGGATAACCATAAGCAATACTGTCACAATTGCAGGCTGGAGAGATAGCTCAGTGGTCTAAAGCACCTGCTTAGGCAAGCTTAGGCAAGTTAGGCAAGCATGCAGTAACCTCGGTTTGATCCCCAGCACCACACGCCATGCCAGCCCTGCCCCCAGGGTGGGCTGAGCTGACCACAAAAAATAAATAAATAACTAAATAAAGGAAACATTTAAAAAATATTGTTACAATTGCTATACTTCAACACTCTTGCTTTGAAATATACTAGTATTCTTATTGTTTATTTTTCTTTGATTTAAAAGAAAAAATAGAAACC
>NW_004524726.1:976064-986953 GCF_000260255.1 Octodon degus
TATAATCAAACACTTCGGTATTAGCTAATATTGTAAAACAAACCCCTACAAAGACAGTGAGAATAGGATTATGTAATAGTCTTGCAAACCATAGAGGTGACAGTAAAAGAAGAGTCTCTGAAAGCAAAAGTTTTCTTAACTCTTTATTTCATAATAACACTTATTCAGGACACAAGATTGGATGTTAGGAAGCTCTGGGCCACGAGACAAATTGTTAATGCTCAAGGCCCCTTAGCTAAAATAGCATTAGTATCAATGTTTAATTATTGGCTTTCCTACTGGAGATACTGGCAATAATTTTTGTGAAGTCCAAAATAGTAAATAATTTAGGCATTTTGATATTAATCTCTGTATCGAATGCTTTTCTATTAAGTGCAAAAGCAGCTACAAACATTATGTAAATAAATATGTCTGTCTGTAGTCTAATAAAATATTATAAAAGCAGATGAGTGATCAGTTCTGGCCCATTGTGTAATAGTTTTCTGAGTCTGGCAAAGATCCTATAGTGATTAGTCCTGAAGTAGATTTTAATAACTAGAAAATTTCTGCCATTTTTAATGACTTATTTAACAAGTGAGACTTCAGAAAACAATATGTAAACATTAAAGTGAATAAATACTTAATATGTGCAATTCAATGCTTAGTGATGGAATAAATTGTCATTGAATAAATAATATACACCATTTAAATTCACCATCATGTTTTTAAATCACCTTTATTTCCCTCAGGTACCTTTTATAAACATTTCTAATGATTTATTACTTTTATGATGAATTTATCAACCAAACCACCTAAAATAATTTCAGAGACCATAACTTGGACATATTCAAATAATTAGCACAACGCAACTTGAAGACTATAAGATATAATACTAGGGAAGCTGAGGAAGGTGGATTGCTACAAGTTTGAGATCAGTTTGTGCAACTATCTCAAAAATTGGATATACCAGAATAAAAGTTGTGCATAACATTTACATTATATATAACTTTTAAAAATTATTTATTTGTTTATTTGGTACAGGGTCTGTCTATGCATCTGAGACTCGAAGTAATCCTCCTATCTCTGCCTTCCCAGTGATGGGATTGCAGTCATGTGCCACCACACCAGCTTTTAGTGGCCAATATGGCATGAGGCCAGCATGGCATGCTGTCCTGGGGACGGAACCCTGGTCCTTGAGCTTGATAGGCAGGCATTTAAGCCACTTAGCTGTCTGCCTGGCCCTACCTTATGTATAATATTATATAGAGAAACTAAGATATTGGTATCAGATTCAAAGCATCTGCTGTTCAAAAAATGTGTTAAAAATAATCTTAACTTGTTTTTACCCTAGTGACTGTCAAAATTAGCTTAATAATAAAAGTTAAAACATTATAATTGACTGTCAGTGCTTTGGGGCTCATAACACCTTGCTGTACAAAATAACAAGCAAATAAACCATGAAACGTAAGGAGCAAATCTTATTTGTAAGGTAAATACAAGTTCTTCAAGAATGTCAAACTAAAATACCTAAACTGATATCATCATAATTTCTGCTTCAAAGAAGAAAATGTTTCCAGGCTTTTAAAAATATACAAAGTTAGGTTACTTAGAGAGACCAATGAACACAGAGAAACAATGACCTTTTAGCATCAGTTGTGCTTCTTTCAGAGGATATTTCAAGTTGTCCCCATTAGTGAAGATAAAAAAGCTCTATTATTTAAACTTTTGCACTATTTTCTGGTTCTAGTGTTTACCCCACTGAAACATACATAGTAAAATGCATCTTGTCTTACTCTATTTTCCTTGTTACTGAGACAAAGTACTCAAAACCTGAAATTAGGGCTGGTGAAGTAGCTCAGTGGATTAAAGTACCTGCAAGCAGGCGCAGGGGCCAGGGGTTCAATCCCCTGGACTGCCATGCTGGTCCTGCCCCTAGGGCATGCTGAGACAGCAATTCAGACTGGGCGCGGTGGTGCATGCCTGTAATCCTAGCTCTTGGGAGGCTATAAACAGGAGGATCACTACGAGTCCAATCTAGTAATGAGACCCTGAACATTCTGTAGACCCTCCCCCCCAAAAAAAACCCCTAAAGTTAATGCAGGAAAGATTTATTCTGCTAACAGTATGTAGAGGATTCAGTCCCTCGTTAGTCAGCTCCAAGACAGGGTGGCATGCAAGAGGGGCATCACAGAAGAGACAGTCCATGCCAAGCAGGAAGGTGGGAGTAGAACAGTCCTCTTCCTAGCCCTTATATTGTAGCACTCATACCCCTAAACCTAGCCAGAACTACACCAAGCAAGTAAGTGTGTAGATTTAATTATCATACACCCTTGATCCTGGTATACAGATTCTAAATCTAGCCACCTCAGAAAAGTCCCAACTATGACTACGTGTGTCTTTTTTAGGAACATCTAGACAGGAGCTATAACATTCTGACCATGGCTCCCCAAAGCCTTATGCACATCCCTTTATGTAAAAGACATTGTCCATTTCTGATAATTGCCAAAGTCCTAATATTTGCAGCACTGCTAAAATGTGCAAGTCCCAAATCTCCTGTAAGGTTTAAGGCAAACTCTTAGCTATAAGGCCCTGTGCACATATAAAGAAAGTTAAATTCAATAGTTAATGGCACAAGATAGGCATTTACATTCCAAAAGTTACAAATGAGGTGACACAAAGGAATGTGACCAAAGCAAGTCTAAAATCTAGCATGGCAGACATTAAGTCCTTTATTTCTGGCAATGCCTTCTGAGAAAATCTGTGATGATATGTGAACTCCAAAGAGTTTGGGTGGCTCTGCCCCTACAGTACTGGTAGAGGTTGTAGCTCTCATGCTTTTCTCTTGGGCTGAATCTGTGCTTTTCTTGCAGTTTTCCTCTGCCAATCTGTACTCCTGGCTTCTGCAAGCTTCTGAGGTATCCACTGCACCTTCAGCTTCACAATCACAGCTTCACACAGTGCCCTCTCTGGGACACTCTGCCATTTTGAAACCTTGTTGGAAGACTTCTTTATTCCTCAACTATTTCTCTTGAATGGTTCATGTGCCTAAAAGCAGCACCACATGGATGACACCAGGGTCTGTGACGAGACAGAGCAGCAGCCAGGAGTATTCTTTCTTTCTTGTCTCTAGGGGCAAGTACTTAGATCACTGATCACTGTTTTCATCCTGAAAAACAAATGCACTATGATACCATTCTGGAACGTGGTGCTCTGGGGCTCTGTTCTAATCAAAGTTTTGCCCTTTTGCAACTCTGAGGCTACAAAGACAGAAATCCCTCATTTTCATGATTTCCTCCCTCCTCTCTCCTTCATTTATGTCTTTTTCCCTTCTTGCTTAACTTTCTTCCTTCTTTCTTTTTATTTTTTTATTCTCTAATATTGTCAATATAAAAGTACTTTATTTCTGTAGGATAATCTATGTATACATAGCCAAATAAAATATACATTGAATATTAATGTCCAAAATCATAGAAGAATGAATATTGAGTCAAAATAGATTAAGGTACAGTTATGTCAATGTATAAAATACATTAAAATGTGTTAATATGTAACACAGTTTCTCCTAATGATTTAATTCATAATAGATTGATACAAGACTTTCCTATGTTGATCTAAATTCTTATTTCAAGAAAAAGTTATTTGAAGACATATTATTATTTTGGAGATTCATTTAATACATTTTTATTTAATTATAATGAAATATATATATATATATATATTATTTGAGGAACAAAGACTAACATAATATTAAAATCTTTGATGAAAGTTTAATAGATGTAGAAGGAAATAAAACATTATTCTACAATAAGCTTCTTTGAATACACTAGTTGTGAAAGCATGTTGCTGAACATTGACATTTTGTCTTGTTTTTACTTATGGTAAATGTTAGATTTATAAACAAAACTTTTGAATAAATTGTATTTTCACAATTTGAAATTCCAATGATCTAATGTTTGAAAATTACTCTTCTATCTTATTGAATATGACTTGGAGAGATACACCCAGAAAATGTACATTTTGAAGTCATATTAGAGACATTTCCAATACTTTTGTTTACAAAATACCATCTCTTAAAATTTCATATTCAGTTTAAGTTGTCATAACCAAGCAGTGTCATGCTATCCTTTTAAAGAAATGCATTAATATGTCACATAAAACAGAAAAAACAGACTCAGAGATTGCTAGAATTCCTAAGTGTTTACCACAGAACATTACACAATGAGCATTGTTTGAATCCTATGATCATTTTTCAAGTCCTTTGGAGGAACAAGACCAATTGAATGTCTATGAATTTGTAAGAAAGAGTTTAGCAGATTGGCTTATGTAACTAGAAGCTGAATAGTCTTACAATGAACTTTTGCACGCTGCAGATCTTAGAAATAGTAGCTACTGCTCTAAAAGGACGGAGGCTCCAGAAAAAGCAGGATCAGTGCTGCATTTTAATTCAAAGGCTGAAATCGTATAAGCATCCTGGAGAATTTTTCATAATCACTTTCCATGTCTGAAGATTCTGCAAAATCGCAGAGGTGATGATGCCATCAAAACTGCATCTACTCAAGAAGAGCAGAAGTTATGCAAGTGTATGTTTCCCTTCCTTTGTTTATGTTCCTCCCAGGTCCCTTCTGCACTGAACAGTGCCTCCCTTGTGCAGGGCACATCTGCTCCTTGGTTCACTCACCCTGACACTCTCTTTCTCTCATTGAGCCAACTGATGACTCAGCTTAACTACAACTGTAAAATAGAAGCGTCTCAGTGTCACTTTTGATCATTGAGGTCAACTTAGTGTTTTATTGTAAAACCTAAGATTGTGTTTTAAAAATTTGGAGTGAAAAAAATGAACTATGAAAAAAAATAAAAAATAAAAAAAAATTTGGAGTGAAGTGCTCAAGAATGAACTGCTGAATTCAGGGTCTTACACAAGCTAAGCAAATATGTTCCAATTAAGCCAAAATTTTCTGTCTCAGATTTCTATGAATTTGTCCCCTTCCTGAACTGCTCTTGAGTAAATCTCATAGGAGTTACTATGTTTAGAGTGACCCAAAATGAAAAATATGTATAGTGTGGGTATGTAAAAATATAAATGTAATAAAAAAATTTTGAAAATAGGCAATTTCAAAATGAAATTACAATGTAAATATAGATGATAAAATAGTTAACTGTATATAAATTTAATGACACACTCAGATGAAGTAATGCATATAAAAGCATGTACCTTTCATGCTGTCATAACATTCTAAATTTACAAAAGAATCAAAAGTTGAGATTTAACTTACAGTTGGGGCAGAAGCCTTATAGAACAGCTACGTCATTTTAAGTAGATTCTGAAGTCAATAAAAATTTAATAAAGTAATATAAATTACATAGAGATTCAATAAAAATATATCATGTTTTGAATGACAAACCTTTCAGTGACATCTAAGAACGTGCTGCATGAAGAGCCCCTATTCTTCTCTCCTAGGTGCTGTTTTCAAGGTCATATCACTTTTGTCTTTCCAGAATCTTCTGATGTTGAATCACATGCAGTTTGTAAGTTGAGGTGAGCTTAACCCAGGCAAAGTTTATATTCACCTAATATAATAAAAAGAATAAAAGGGAAAAATTATATTTCTCTACAAAACAGCACTGCTTGGTTTTTGTTTTTTGTAAGGCAAAGGGAAAATTATGAATATTTCTATGATATATCAGAAACATGAGCTCAGGATAATACAAAGAAAAAGGAAAATTAGGCATTTCGTGGCAGTGAGGGAGATGGAGTAGAAGAGAATTAAAAGAAAAAGCAAGCTGTGTTATGTACAAATACCCATTGTCAAGATGAATATAAATTTTATATACTAAAACATGTACTAATAAAAGAAATTTTAGATGCAATGATATAGATACTGAAGCAAATTATTTGGTTTCTGTGTTTAATGGCCAAATCTTCCATTGCTCCTCAGCTCACTATTATGAATTCCTCAGTATTAGGAGAACTTAATGGACAAGCAAAATGTGAGAATTTGGGCCAATAAATAAATGAGATAGCACTGGGAGTGTGGTTGATTTTATTTAAATAGGAAGTATTTATTTGGGCTTATATATATTTTAAAAGGAATGAAGAGAAAAATACATGCCTAGTTGTGAAACGCATTTTTTCTTGAAAGAGTGACTTCTCCAAAGTAAAGGACAAATAATATAAATTGCAGATGAAAGAAGGAAAATTACATAGCAGATGCTAATATAATATCAATATACTTTAACAATATTCATTAAAATAAGCAAGTATGTAATTGAGTAAGTGAAAACCCAATTAACCTGCTTAACCTGACTGTTTAAATTGCAAGTTGCTAACGTACCACGCATACAATTCCAGTATCATGAGAATATTTGGTGAATTCAAATGATTTTAAGACAAATTTAGTATTCAAACATACAATTCTACAGGTAAATATAAAGCAATGTAATTTAGGTAAAATTACAAATACCATCTATACCTAATGTTAAACACATTTATAATGTTCCACAGGTATTTTGATGGAAATTTCAGCACTTAAATTAGATATTAAAAATGAAAATATTGAAGAATTGTAAGCACATAAAACTATAACATGTACCAGCCTGGGAAGATAGTTCAGCAGCATAACTGCTTGCCTGGCAAGTGCAAGGTCCTGAGTTCAATTCTTGGTACTGAAACAAACAAAAAAACAACCCTACAATGTATGCCATACTGTCTCTGATACCATACTTGTGTGAGAACAAAAGCCACACAATTTTTAAATTTGAAACATAGTACAGATCTTTGGGAGACTGTAAAGTACAAAGAGTGGGGGATGGAGAGTAGAACCTTCTCGCCCTTTCCTCTTAAAAGACAAGCAAGAATATCAACATATTCTCTCAGAAGATGAGAAACATTTCAGAGGTAAATACATTCTCTTGAAGCTGTGTTAGAGGAATCTTTGTATTTGGCAAATATATTGACATGGATTATAACTTCCATTGAAATCAATATATTCCATTCCTTATTGGAGCTCCTCATCTGACTTCAGGTGTACCTGGTATTGTCGATAACTGCCTGCTATAGGCAAGGACATCCTTGAGAGAACAGACTGAAAGTAGATGACTTATGTTTCTGTGGAAAAGTAGTAGCTTTGGAAGAGAAATGGTGTGTACTTGTTGTGTTATGGAAAGCTGAACAACACTATGTACAACAAAATTATGATGTACGTGACTGTGGAAAATTGTTATCAGACCATGTCTCCCTGTTATTATGGTTATTCATCATTACTTATTTATATATTCAAGACATATAAGACACCCTGATAATTTTTTACTCATCAATCATACAAATGTTTCCCTTAATTGTGACTTTTACTAAAATTGTATGCCACAAGTGTGTTATCTACATAAAAATATAGTTCCTGTTTCTATTTCTTCTAACTTCTTGATAGTATTATGAACTCTTAACATAATACTATATAATAATGATATTTAAAGAAATAACTTTGTGAAAGTATCATTAGATAAAGTTCAAACTTTCTGAGGTTTTCTCAGAAATAAGACCACTTTTAGGAAGCCAAATTAATACTTAAAAATGAATAAGTAAATAGCATCATATGTGTGGTATGGTCCACCCTCATGGATGGTCAATTTCTTTATATAAATTTGTTTTAATTAGAAATTTTAAACATTTCTAGTTCTCAGGAAGTAGAACTTTAGCTTTAACTATAACTTTAAGAATACAAGGAATGTTAATTATTGAAAATGGCCTACTAATTTGATTTAAAACTGTCTCATTGCTATTTGTTTCTTATTAAAATTATGGGGGAAAAAGAATACAAGGAAATGAAACATCTCATAAAAGTTCATGCAGTATTTTTTACTTACAAGTCTACATAATAAAAGTAAGTAATATTGTCATTGCTAATATTTTAAAGTTAATTCAGAAATTTCTGAAGATTCTTACTGTTTATTCCTGTATGCCAACCAAGTAGTATCATCTTTTTTACCTTGAAAGTACAAGACATTGAAACTTGTGTTAAAGGGGCTGGGAGAGACGGCTCAGTAGAATAAGCACTTCCTTGGCAAGCACAAAGGTCTGAGTTCTATCCCCAGTTCTGCCAAAAGAAAAGAAAGAAAGAAAGATGTTAAACATGAGACCTTAGTTTACATTGGCAAATGCTAACACTTACCTCCATTAAAGTTTTCATAAATATATGATAGCTACAGTGGATCCAGTTTTTCTGTTTAAAGAGCAGTTAAAATTTCTACATATTTTTGAACAATAGTAAACTTTATTAACCTATGAAATAATACAAAAAATCTATTCTATAGTAGTAATTCCACTTGCATCTAACTGCATAATATCTGACACCTGATAGCTTCATTTTTCATTTTTCCAATATAAATAAACTATATGGATATACATTTCCAGAAAGAAACAAGTATAATAAATGCTTCAGAAAAATATATTTTTCTTTGTTTATAACAAAAAATTTACACATTAGCCACTAATGTAGACCAGAGACACTATGTAGAATTCATCCACTTTTCCGTAATAGGTAACTGGACTATTGCATGGTATAGCACTATGTAACATACCTACATGATATAGCCACTGAGTTTTCTAGCTTCTATACTCCGTTTTCTATGCTCAGTGTTCTACCTTCTCTACTTGTATGCAAGTAAGGAGAGAGCATGCTCATAAGTAAAATAAATCAATCTCACATGTGTAAACATCACATTGTGTCCCTAGTGCATAAAAATGAAAGGATAATGATATTTCTCTTAATTTGAACTTGGTACAGTATGCCACTAGTCTGGATGATGTAGGCATTTGCAACACAATGGTACTTGTGTATTTGATTGTTAAAAAGCATAATGAAAATATGGTATAAAATATTTTTAAAAATAGTGCTCCTGAATGAGGCACATGCTATAGAGACTGAAGGACAAGAGGTTCTTGTGGGTAAGTCAGTGTGTATGCACAAACATATCCCCGTACATTTCTGTGCATGATGCTAGACTATAAATTCCAGCCTTACAGTTTGATAAATTTATAATGCATTGATAATGATTTGATTTTCACTTACTGTAATTTTTTTCTTTATTCAGTTTAGAAAGCTTTTCAAATTTTTTACTAGTAACTTTTATTTTGAAATGCATTATAAATAGGAATAACCTTTTAGCTCCATTTTCATTTTGTAGAACTACTGTCATAGATGCAGTCATCTGTGATGAAACTCTATAATGCCTATTTAATCAACTTATGTTGGATTCAAAGAAACACTGATGAACCTTAACAATTTTATTGCTGAAAAGAATAACATTAGTTTAAATATTGGCAAATCCAAAACTGACATCTTTTTATGTTAAATAGTATTGCATTCAAAATGTATTTATCAAGGCCCATGAGACAGCTCAGTGGACCAATTGCCTGCTTAGGCAAGGGTAGGGATCAGGATTCAATCCCAGCTGCCCCCAGTGTGCTGAGCCAGCCACTGAATCTGGACTTGGTGATGCCCACCTATAATCCCAATGCTAGGGAGGAAGACAACAGGAGGATCACTATCAGTCCAAGCTGTGTGGTAAAACCCTGTACCAGATATATTTTTAAAAAGCATTTATCATGCACTAAATATATATAAAATATATATAGCCATGAATAAAGAAATGGAACAATTGAAATTTTGTTTTAACCATTATCTATTTCTTCAATGATAAATTATAAAATTCTTACATAATTTAATATTAATGATATATTCTTTACATTTAATTGTCTATATGATTTGACTTTACCAACATACAGAAAACTGAGTATTTTTCATACTAAAATTGAATACCTCTTTTCCATCATTAATTGAAAATTTTACAGGTGATCTCCATTTTTCAAGTATGGCAAAAGTGAAACAGGGTTATTTTTTAGGCTCCAAACCCAAAAATGTTATTCAATTTAATGCATCTGTTTACATGTAGTTTTATTGAAATCAATCGTTTCACTTCTCACCCATTGTGCTAATGCACAGAATAATGATACTAGTAATTTTCTGTCCTATCATTAAGTATTAAGCTACTCTATCACAGCTCTGTATAGAGTACATGTTCATTTTTTTCCTGTACTGTATATTGTTTTTTTCAAAGGGTAGAGTTAATATTTTGCTCTCCTTTATAATCAGATGGCAGTTGGGTATATAATTTCCATACTTAGTTTTTTGTAAATTAAAAAAATATTAAAACCTTTAAACCACTGTAGTTACGTTCTTCAGAAAACACAGTTAGATTAACTCATAACGGTGGCTTCCAGCTTCCCCTTATTAGCACCGGAAAACTCACTCATCTTCTCCCCCTTTTCAAAAAAACTGGAAAGTTGGCACGCACTCGACTTAACAATCTGCAGCAACATCCAAACAGTCATCCACATCTACTTCAAGGAACAACACGTTGGAATACTTTTCAGACAGGGAATGAAGGAAAGACTTGATCATTTTGCAAGGCCCACCCCACGTGGCTGAGAAATCAACTACTACAAGTTTATCTACTGCAGCAGCCAGGGCTTGCTGAAGGGCCTCTTTGCTTTCAATCTGCTGCAGCATGCTGAATGCTGGAAACTTGATGAGCTACCAAAGCAAATGATGGAAGCGGATGGAAGGTGCGGGATGTAGCTCCTGTATTGCATATTGTAAACCTTTTTATATATTAGGAAATATTCATTAATACTAAGTGATTATTACAAACCATCTAGCTTTTGGTTCTACATTGTTTAAAGAGGTCCATTATTTATAATTTCTTTAGAAAAACATTCAAGTGCAAATTGTATGTTTTACCGAAAAGCTGATGCATAAGTATATTTACATCTGTTTGTACTCTTCTTCTTCTTCTTCTTCTTCTTCTTCTTCTTCTTCTTCTTCTTCTTCTTCTTCTTCTTCTTCTTCTTCTTC
>NW_004524726.1:987053-988789 GCF_000260255.1 Octodon degus
CAGCTCAGACTTCTAGTGATCCTCCTGTTTCAACTTTCCTAGAACAGGGTTTCCAGGAGTGCACCACCACATCTGCTCTTAGTGGCCTGATTGGCATGCCTAGGGCTGGGCCGGCAGAGTACGTGGTACTGGAGATCAAGCCCAGGTGTTTACACTTGTCTAAGCAGATGCTTAGACACCTGAACTATCTACTTGGCCCAGTTTCTAAAAATTTTTATCCCTCAAATATCATGAAATTTAAAATATTTTCAAAACATAAACTTTTAAAACAAGTCTATAGTAGTCTTCACAATAACATGTGCTTTGAATGTATAAATTGACCCAACTATTAGGACTGTCAAAATGTTCGCAACATACATATATAATTTGCTTTGTCCTGCATTTAGCTTCCTGAAAATGACATTATATGACATAAATTTTAGTAAAATATAATGTCTATATACAATTCACATACAACCATATCTATATCTATCTATCTATCTATCTATCTATCTATCTATCTATCTATCTATCTTTTTCCTGTGTTGATTTTTACCTTATTTTGTTACCTATATAAGACTACAGTAAATTTTTTTGACTTACAAAACTAGACATTTATTTGGAAGCTTATAAAAATCTCTGAATGTGTTAGCGAACTTTATCTTGAAAATTTTGTGATTTAATTGATGTGGTCTGACCTTGCCATTAGTCTAGCTTGAGGCAAGCTATTTCTGTCTGCATTACTTCTCATTATAGCTTCCTCGTAGGAATCCAGCACCTGCTGCTTCAAATAAATGTGTGACAAAGCTAAAGAATATAGGAAGGAAAGTCATTCAATTTTATTTTGCAAGTTTCCCATCTATGTAAACACAGATTTTGTTCTTCTTAACCTTCATAGTTCAAAGAAGGTTGTTTTACCTGAAATTTGAAAAGGCTACTTTCTGATATGTGGCACAGAAAACATATGTATTTCTCACTTGTTTGTCTAATGTCCAAGTGTCAACATCAAGATATGAATCAGTTGAATTCTGTAGAAAATTCCTTTGCATTGTTACTTAGGCTTATTATTAATTTACTCCTTTTTATTCTTTCTAGGTACAGACGAAAGGAGAGAATCAAGTTGTATATTACATAAACAATTAAGAACTATCCTTTATCTGCATGCTTTCTGACATGATGAAGTGCTGGTGCAAAGCAAGCTGTCCTTGAATTACTTTCATTGGTAAGTGTTCAACAGGATGATTAATTTTTTTATAAGCCAGACATTTAGAATGGGATCGCCACAGCTGTGTCAGCTGCCCACTTATCTTTATTATAGCTTAGAAACTGATAGCACAAATACAATGTTAGCACATGTATCACATTAGCAACAATTATAGACTTCATGTTTTTGCTCAAAGATGAATGTACTCTAGCTGTGCTTTATTAGCAACGCCATTGTTTTCTTTTCTCTCCACCTTTACCAAATGATTTTCAGAGTAAATATATAAGGTTAGTTAAATATATTGCAATATTTTATATTCATAGGAGAATCTTCATGGAACAAAATGTAATTTAATGATGTCATATTGAATAATGAATTCTTAATGTTTTAAATCATAGACATTTAATGAAAAATCACAAACCTGCTTTCTTCATCCTGAAATAATTGTTATTAGTAAAATGTGCTATCTAGTATGCACATAAAACAGGTTTTATCTTACTTTGACCATTTGTGTAGTAATTGAAATTTAGCTTACTTATAGTAAACTATATAT
>NW_004524726.1:991087-992134 GCF_000260255.1 Octodon degus
CTATTTTAATGTTTATGTGTATGTCTATGGTTTTAAAATAGTAAGAACTCAGTTGAGGAAGTGCTGGAAATTTTACACTGAAATCATATATATTTATGTATAACTTTAGATCTACGGTATTTACGCATTTAAATCTGTGTATCTCTGATGAGTGCATTTCAGACATCACTTATTGTATTGTTGCATTTTTGTGTTTGTTCTGAACTGTAAATTACTTGGAGTGGAGAAATGGAAGCAAGTAACAGAGAGTATAAATGACCTATCTTGCTGTAATACAAGAGACTTGGAAAAACTTTGACTATGCTATTGTTTAAGATATTATTATCTGTACAATACTAAAACCGCAAGCGGAAATGGTTTATCGGAAGGTGGGTATGCAAAATAACATAAAACCTACAGATAGTCAATATTCTTGGATGTTTGTTTTAGATATTAATGTCTTTTCAGCTGAGTGGATTGAACAAATTCTTCACTTTACCTTTCCAGCTTCCTGGTTCTTTTATGGTTGTATGAGTCAATATCACTGATGTGATTATATCCGCACTAAACTCAGTGCCTTTAGAAGCTTGGAGGCATCTGGTGGCTTTTCCAAAGAAACAGTTTAAAGATCAGTCATCAGAGCTTTCTATATATAGGCAAATGCACAATTGAACATGTAGTAAAAGTACCATGTAAACCAGGGATCATATTTCAAATACGTTTATATATAGTAAGAAAGGATACTGAGAATGTTTTTTATATCCTTGTTAATTTAATTAAAATCTCCACAGTCTGTTGGTGTCCCTCTTTGTCAGTGGTATCTAGTAGAAAAGCAGTGCAACATTTTTCTTTCTGAGAGAATCACACTCTTCCCTCCTCTTGTGAAGCTTGTTTACAAAAGTAATTTTGAGCAACAAACTTAGAGTAGAAATAAATACAATTTCCACTTTTAAATTAAATCAGTTGATAGTGCAAAACATACATTTTTGACATGACATGGTACTTAAAGCATCTGTTGAAATTACTGTCACAATGTCAAATAAGATTGGCAGGGCCGTAGAGAACAGA
>NW_004524726.1:992234-999093 GCF_000260255.1 Octodon degus
AAAAACAAAATGACAGGAGTCCAACAGTGATCATTATATTACATTTTATTACCTTTTGAAAGCTTAGTATTTTAAAAGAAAATTGTCCAGTGATGTAACTAAACCTATTTGTAATGGCAGAAAAGTATTTTAAGGCTCAAATAAAGAAAACTCAGGTCAAATATAGATTGAGTGTATGACAAACACATACTTCATGTTTCTTTTGAAGGAAACTAGTATAGTAGTGAGGTGCTGTGTAATTTTCACATAACATAAAGTCTAAGAACTCTAAAATGTTTCAAAGCATGATAGCTTACCTTCAATTAGAACTTATCCTGGTGTATGCACATGTCCTTGTGTGTTTTCACGTTATGACTCTAAGTTAAAGCCGATATTTTTCATAATGTCCACCATTATAGACATTAAACATTTTAGCATTAACAAAATACATTGTGGAAAAAAATACATTGTGGAGATTCTCAGCAGATTTTTAAAATATCCCTCTATTATTATTATTTGAACAATACTATAATTGGATGGATGAAGCCAAGAGAGTCTCTCAGAAACACACACACACACACACACACACACACACACACACACACACACATTTGCAGCATTTACTCGCAAGTTATTCACTACTTTGATGGGATTCCATTTTTTAAAAATTATATCCACATAAAGTAAGTGAGGATCAGCCAACCAAATTTAGGACCATCTGTGTTCATTGTGTACAAAAAGAAATTGAAATTGTGAACTAAGAATAAAATAAACAAAGAGACATGAGTCTACACATCAAGTATATTTGCTGATTAAGGCATAAGAAACAGTGTGCTACATTTATACTTCATGCAAATTTGATTTTTACTTTATTTTCTTTATCTGCCTTCATTGAAATATTATTATACATCTAACCTACCATGGAAATACATTAAATAATGATTTTAATGAACATATAGAAGATATTTTCACCTATTGATTTCAAGGTCAGCCTTTTTTAATAAGGAAAAAAGTTGTAGTATTTTGTTAAATAACATAAACTAATAAGCATTTAAATTCATGCCAAACATATTCCTAATTATACACATGCTGTAATTTGAAATAACATGACACCGCATTCATTCGATGTGATGTCATGAAATAAAATATATTTGATTTATATAGATTTATTTCGAGAAAAGTAATCATGAGACAGACATGTTGCTTTAGAAGTAAGTTTACTGTCATAAAATTTGTACTCATTTTTAGAGCAATTTCAGTTATAATATCTGATTATAAATAAACAAAAATGTTCTATTAATTTTAAAGAGAAAATTCTTATGAAACCTGCTGTTTACACTTATCAAAATAGTTGTTTAATCCCTATTTGGAGAACACTTTCAATGTCACTCATATTTTTCTACACTTGTCATATGTTTGACAATACTATATGTGAAGGAAAAATTATAATTTCTCAGACTTTATGGCTTCAAAAATAGTTTAGACTTTTGTTGGCTAATAAAAAATTCTATTTCATGTCTAATTCTATATTCAATTACCATATTTTGTAGATCTTCTGGAACACTCTAATTAAAAGTGTTCAGAGAATTTAGCTTGCCACTATGATAAACATGAAAATCAGGTCTGGGGAGATAGCTTAACAATATAAGCACCTGCCTAACAAATCCAAGGTCATGAGTTTGATCACCAGTACAGGACAGTAAAGACCCCCATGAAAATCATACTGTATTCTCTAACTGAGGCTCATATAGGAGGCCTCTTATATGTGGATTTTCATTAAATCTCAACAACATATCTATATGAATTTCCGAAATTTCTTTAAGGTACCACTGTCTCTTCTTACCCAATTCCAAATTAATTACTCCTATACTAGTATATCTTGAAATATTTAATTCACATATCTTCTATATATCTACAATGACATTGTATAATACTAACTAAATATTTTATTTATTTGTCTATAAATAACTTGAGACTGATAAAATTACTAATATCTATGCATAAAATTTCAACAAATATGTGACACATATGGAACTTTATAGATGATTGGTTAGGTAGTAGATTAAATGGAGAGAAAGTAAGATGAAAACACAATTTAAAAAAGAAAAGTTATAATTATGAAAGTAACTTAGAAACAGAATAAATGAAAAAAAACAGAGAAGAAAAACCTAAGCCCAGGCAAGGGAGACACAAACAAGGGGATCAATATGAATCTGAGCTGCATAGTGAGACCTTATATCACATAAATTAAAAAAAGGAAAAAAAAAGATCTGAATATCATAGTCTACATGTGAATACTTATGAATATTTGATCTCTGTAAGAAAAGAAAGAAAATAATTTTTCTGACTTTTTACTGGGGAAAATACACAAAAAATGCAAAATTATAACTGTAATATACATGAAACAATATTTGATCCTTTGCATCAGTTGCTTTGTTTTTATTTTATTTTATTTTTAATTTTATGTATTTGGTAAAAAGTCTCACCACACAGCTTACACTTGTAGTAATCCTCCTGTTTTCAGCCCCTACAGTACTAGGATTACATGCATGCACTACACCTAGTCTTCACGGCAGGTCCAGCATGCCCGGGTAGGGTTGATGTGTCATGTTGTACTGGGAATTGAACCTGGGTCTTTGTACTTACCTAGGTAGATGCTTAGACCACTGAGCTATCTCCATGGCCCTGCATCTATTGCTTTAAATCACTACGTTTTTATAGGAAAGACATTATTCAATCTACAAAACCAGAAATTATTTCAATCCCTGGTACCAGCATAAAAAAAACAGAAATTATATATTGAGAGAAAATTTTGTATAAAGCTCAAAAATACATTTTATTTTTAATATTAATATTTTATTTTATTTTTAAACCCATAGGTGGGATTTTACAATTGCTTTATTATTTAATTCTATTGCCAAATTGTAAAATAAGAAATGCATTTAAAATAACAAAAGGACAAATTGTGAATTTAACAAGTTGAAGATACATCCACAAACTAATGAAAAATAAGAAGAAGGAAATATTTACATATCTAACTAACATCCCAAAACAATCACAGACAGGGTATATTGAGACTGGGATTGGCAACATGTGACTTGAATCCTAGCACTTGGGAGGGGTAAACAGGAGGATCACTATGAATCTGACCTATGCAGTGAGACCCTGTAGACTCTGTAGACCCTGCCCTAAAATTCAAAAGAAAAATATAAAAGAAAGAAAGAAAAAGGAAAAAAGGAAAGAAAAAAGAATCACAGATATTTTAAAGTAAAAGAAGGGAGCTCAAAAGAATACATTGGTCTGGGGAGATAGCTCAGTAGAATAAGCACTTGTCTGTCAAGTGCAAGGTCCTCAGTTCAATCCCTGTTACTGCCAAAACAAAACAAAACAAAAATATGTACATAATCAGCAGTTTATCTTTGGGACCAGGGAGATGGCTCAGTGGAATAAGCACTTCCCTGGCAAGTGCAATGGCCTGAGCTCAATCCCAGTTCTTCCAAAACAAACAAACAAACAAACAAAAAACAGTTTGTCTTTTGAAGACATGGTAAAACTTGAAATAATTACTGCAGTCGAATACAAAACCATACTTGATTGAAGAATTGATTGGAGAATATAAAGAACTGGTTGGTTTTCACAAAAAGAAGACTAATTGATTGAAATAAGCTGCACTTTATTACGGTGGTCATACATTAATTCATGCTTATCAAGAGTGCATAATTATTAAACCCCAAAAGAACACATTTTATACCATGTGGATTGTAACAATTGCAATTCAATGAAAGGGATTCATTCTTAAATGCTAACTCCAGTCATGTTACAATGTTAACTAATAATAAATATAGATTCAGAAGCTTTTTTATTCTTGTGACTTCATTTCATTCACAGTACAGCACAGAAAATTCATAAGTCTTATGTTACTATAGCTATATATGTATAAAGGGGTAAACACATCTTTTAAAATAAGGATAAATAGTATTTGAATGAGTATTAAATTGAGTAACAAAATGGAATTTCACCCAAGGGGAAGAAAGATCAGCAGGTTGTGATGTGATTTAGCTGAAGTTGGATGTGACCATATTTGTGTCTGATTTGACTAAGTAGCATTTAAGTGACATCTACTGGACATAAGATAAACAAAAATTCTGAGTAGCCAGGATAGCTTAAAAAAATAAATAAAAGACGGTATACAGAGTGTGGCCGGTTCGTGCTTGATTAATCTGGCACAGTTCTGAAACAGCAGTTTGAGAGATCTAAATTGGACAGTGTTTTCTGAGCAGTCATGACACTGTCACCCTCAGGGATTCATCCTGCCAACCAAAGAATTTAGATTTAATTCACAGTAAACATCGCTTGACCACCTTCTGACTCTAACATTCTGTTTTCAAATCCAGCACATTGATGTTCATAATCTTTTCAAAAGTTTGTCAATCATTTCTAATGAAAATTATACATAACCTACTTTGTCATCTTTGGTTATAATCTGAGGAGATAAATCAGTGCTGACTGCATGTGAGAGAAAATACAGAATCATTGATTTTATAATAATCATTATTTTGTACTTGATTACAGCTCTGATAATAACATCTTAAGAATGGTGAATAAACCTACAATTAAATACAAAAGTGAATCAGAATTTTACTTCTTTCTGATTTTCTTCCTAATGAAAGAAATGTCTGTCTCACGTGGCTCCCAGTACCGCACACATGCTCATTAACATTTAGATTCAATTTATTCAATTGGGAATATAGTGAAAATTATAAATTATTGAGAATTAACCACACTCATTAAAAAGATTTTAGGCACTTTTCACTGTGTACATACAAAATATACATTTGCAGTGGTTACAAAAGAAATTAGGGAGTAAAATACAATACAAATTCTAGATCATAAGAGTAAGAAGTAGCTAACAGAATATTGAACATTACCTGACTCATTTATTAGCTACTGATGAACCCTATCTTTCTGAAAGAAAAAAGAATTCCTTGTAGATTGCCGGTGATTACTTACCTACAGAAACAATTCACTACAAATTTGAAAGCTATACAATTACCTACTTTATTTGTAGTTCAAATTATCTAAATTAGATGGAATTGAATTTCTACTTCGAGAACCTATTGCTTTGATGGTTTCTAACCATTTTTCAAGGTATTGTCACATTATTTGTAAATTAGTCAGATGAATAACATAAAATCTATACTGCATAATTCCCATTTCAACTTGACTTTAGAACCTAGGTAGGAATGCATTACTTCCCTTCTACCAATAGTGTTAAAACTAGAAGAGACACAGAATCGTGTTGGTATAGTTAACAGATTAAATTTTTAATTAGATAACTTTTGAGTCAATTCTATGGCAATTTGAATACCCTCCAAACTTATTCTTCAAACTTTCACCTTTATTTTATAACAAAAGAAATTCACTTTTTATTGCTGTATACATTATTATTGTTCATAATGATTAATGCATTTAGAAATGTAAACACGTTTCAATGTACAGATATTTTACATATTTTGTCAAATACATCCTTAGGTTTATCAACTGATTTGTGAATTTCAATTTCTAATTGTGGCTGATATATAAACAATTTATATTTGATATTGATTTTTTTAATCCTGCAATATTGCAGACTTTCAGTAGCTTCTTGGTAGATTCCATCACAATGTTTATATATGTGGGCATGCTATATGTGATTAAAGACAGATTTTAATTTAGTAAAAAAGAAATGTAAACACAGAAAGAAATGTAAATCCTAAAAGACTTTGAATTTTCATGTGTTTATATCCAGTAATGTAGACAGTTTTTGAAATATAACTGAAATATAACTGAAATATAATATAGCTTGCTCCAAAGTAATAGCTTCCTAAGTTTCACTGCTTTTTCTTGTAGATAATATCTGCATTGAATGAGAAAGGTTTATTTTAGTTTATGTGTATACTGTTTTTCCTATAAAGTTTTTTGAACATTCTACTTTGCTTTTTTATTAATATAATGTGTATTCAAAAATATTAAGCTATGATGCTTCCAAGATCATAATTGAGTACAAAATTAACTAAATTAGATATGATTCAGGAAATACATAATTTCTTATTCAGACATTTTATGCAGTTTACCATTTTCCCTATTATGAGTTATTTGCTGTTGCTAATTTATTTGAACTTATAGGCTTATGCACACACTTTTATATACAAGTATTTATTTAGTTTTAGTTTGATTGGGAGATATATTGTCGTAGGGTATCAAGGACAAATAGCTAGTGTCGAGATGGTAGGGAAATGGTATGTGAAGAAAACTATCATGATAAGATCTATCCAGATTTATTTTCACTTCTTCTATATAATATTTTCAGTGTGTTTTATTGTGCATGTCTGAAAACTTCTGCCTTGATCCCATGAAAGAGAGATTTTGTTGTACAGAGCAGGAAAAGTGCTAGAACTATTTTTTTTTCATTGCTTGCTATCAGAGAAAGTACCCTTATATTTATCATTTACTTTTTAGGTCCTGCAAAGTAGACATTAGGAAATTTATTTTTTGTCTTTTCTTCAATTTAATGAAGAAAAGATAAAATAACAATGAAACAGTTTCAAAACAGCTTAGTATGACAGTTAATATAATTAATACATTGTATATTGTTGCCTTCATAGTGGTTACTTAGAGAACAAGATGTAAACATATCTTGTCTAAGCAATATTAGTACAAACCTTCTCATTGAACTAAAAAATAGTAACTGTATATCTATCCTATTTTTTCACTACCAAATGATCCTTTATTTACATCCCTCTTTTTTGTTTTGTTTTGTCAGATAGATATTCCATTGCTGTTAGAGAAACTGTACTTGGAGAAGTCTTTAAAGGATCTTTACACACTTGAAGCCAGTATA
>NW_004524726.1:999193-1002925 GCF_000260255.1 Octodon degus
GATAAAATGTACAAATATTGTTTATGTTTGTATAATTGCTTTCAAATACAAAAGGAGGAGCATAATTCAGTTCACACTTAAGAAAAATTGTATTTTAAAAACAAAATTCAAACCAGGAATTTATGCACATATTTATTGTCCCAGCAGTCTAGAAGGCTGAGGTAGGAATATCTCAATTTTGAGTCCAGCCTGGAAAATTAAGCAACTTAGCTAGACAATTTCACAAAATAAAAAATACGAGAGATTATTTAAAACTTGCTGGAGATATCGCTCCATGTGAAGGACCTTGTTTCAATCACTGGTGCTACTAACATAAAATAAAATACTATAAAACATAAAATGAAAGAGCAAAAATATATTTTCAAATGTTTGTTACAAAAACATATGAGGATGGGTTGGAAGGATAAGGAATTAAGAAAAATAAAACTCACATATATTTTAAATAGAATATCTCAGCATAATATTTTACCCACTGGACTTTTTGTAAATATTATACAATTGATTCAAGTATATTCAACAAATAAGGATTCAAAATGTTGAGGAAAAAGCTACTAAAATTTTATTCAAATCTGATACTATGGTTAATAATAGGAAGGACACTTTTAGTAGTGGGATAGAAAGCATTATTACCTAAAATGCTTCTGTGACTTATTCTTCTCTTTCCTATGGTCTCTTTCGAATGGATTTTGTTATTTAGGACTAAATAAAATTATGCATTTTCACATGAGTATCTGATTTTACAATTTTTGTTTGTGATACAAAATATTTACAATTGTGATACACAATATTTTCAATTTGTATATTTTGCTTTACACCATTAATAGTTCTGAACCTGTTTTCTGCTGTGTAACTTTCTTATTTTGTATTCTTATTATATATTTTGGGGCTCAAAAGTTATTTGATATGTTCCAAGTTTCACTCATGCTTACATTTATTTGAAAGTCATTTCTAATGTTTCACATTTAACCCAGAGAATACAGACTGAATGCCATTGAGTTTTAAAAACTTTCTTTAAACCTTATATATTGTTTATTTATTTATTCTTTTATATAATGATCTTATAGTACCAATTTTATAAGTATGTAAGGAGATAAATTTGTGTTGTTTAAATATTTGCTTCATCTACTAATTGTTTTGCTACTTCATCCTTTCAGTTAAAATCTGATATATCTTAACTCCTATCACTGTTGACAAATCTAACTTCCTTTATAGATATTTTACTGTGACTAGAGTTTTACATTCATTTTAATAGACATGTTAAAATTTATAAGTTGATATTGATATGTTATGGCCAACTACATACTTTAAACAATATTCAGATTTCCTTATTTGAACCCAAAGTACATTTTTCTGCTTAAAGATTCCATTGAACTCTTTTGTCATGTTTGTTAAAGGAATTTTTGAAAACATTTTTTTTCTTTTTTAATTATTTGTTAAAGAGAGTTCAAGTTAGAATTAATGTATAAAATTAACTCAAGCTCCTAGAAAAGGAAGAGCAAGTAAATTTTTCCTTGTTCCAGGATTTTGCTGGCTTTGACAGAAATGAGGATGTATTCAATATATTCTCGAAGGTCTCTCAACTGGGGTTAGCCTGACAGTTTTCCCACAACAATATTGGCATTTTGAGTTTATATAAAGAGGAATATGGCCCATACTATGGACATGAAATATTTTCATTAATGCTAACCCTGATCAGCTGTTTGTAGTAGTGTTTGTATGGCTTTTGTATTATAAATTTACTTGTTCTATCCTTTCTCCATGTTTTTAGTCAAACTAATATTGTTACAGTACCTTTACAGACAAATTTAAAAAAAATTTATTTACTTCCCCTTTGGTGTCATATTTCCATGTTTTATGGAGGGAGTGAAACTTCTGTGATCTTTCCATGTAGGAGTAGAAACTAAATCATCAGAGGACATTCTTGAGAATTCCTCTTTGAGGCAGCCTAGCTTATTTATATATAAAAATACCTGATAAATGTTTGTGGAAGTGACCAGCATTTAATCTGTGACTATTTTTCTTTATAAAAATTAATAACATAGGGAGGGAAGATAGAGCAGTAGAAAAAGTGCCTGCCTGGCAAGTAAGAGGTCCTGAGTTCAAAGCCCTGGTAGCGCAAAACAAAACATAAATAAATAAATAAATAAATAAGGAAATAGGTGGTCTGTTTAAATTTAACAAATGACTCCCATAATTGGCCAAGAGTAAGTAATAATTTTTATTCAAATCATCTAAAGTAATGTGAAAAAGCTCCTTTATAGATCAGCAAAAGAAGTTTTGAGTAAAGAGACTCAAGTCCTGATGGTTTTCCATATCTGCAGGAGCTTGGAGCATTGTTATATCTAATATAAAATTATATATTTTTAGTTCAACAAAGTGGTATATGTTTTCTTCAGACTTGATGATATCTTTAAGTGGCTTTGCTCTTATATTCTGCTAACTGATGCATTTCATTTTAGATTACTAGTTAGTGAACTCTAGAATTGGTTAACAATAATGTGCAATGTTATATTTAGTTTATTCTCAGTGGAATTGTTCTTTCCTCTAATCTAAAATTTTACTTTATATATTTTTTCCTAAAATACTACTTATTAAAATTGTATGTACTGTATGCTACAGAGAAATATTTTCCCTCTACTTTCTGAAACTAACTCTTACAAATGCTCTATTTATCCACCTATGAATATTCAAATAGTTACACAGCTTCTTCAGGAAAATTACTTGTTTTCATGTTAATATTGTAAAAGACTTCACCTTAAAATAAAAAGATGCGATTACTTTTGTTCTCATTATAGTTGGGCTAATTAAGTGACAATATAAAAGTAAAGATAATTGTTTTAAAAATGAATTTCAGGGGCCAGGAGCTGGCTCAGTGGAATAAGTGCTTCTTTGGCAAGCGCAAGGGTCTGAGTTCAATCCCCAAAAAAAAAAAAAAAAAAAAAAAAGAATTTCAGCAACACATATAATATGATTGGCATGAAAAATAGTGAAAAAAGTTACAAATCTGATCTAAAATATGGATACCTTAATATCCATATAAAACATAGTAGATACTAGAAGTATTTGTGCTAAGATTATTTTATTCTGTTTATTAAAGTACACCTTAACTTCAACAAATAGTGTGTAAAGCAATGATCTCTGAGAGCATCAGTGTTTCCATCAGTGAGTTAATGTATCTATGTATCTAATATTTAAAGAGTTCATAAGGACATTATTTTAGTTAATTGTGACGCTTTTACAATAAGATGATTTTGGAATTGATGTGGCTATAACGTAGTGATTGTAGAAGAATATGACAATACATCAACTAATTAAAATATCAAAAAGTTTATTGAGATTTCTAAATAAATTCATATCTTCAAATTCTGGACTGTAAAGTATGAACCCATAATGAATAGGACATTATCAACCCCCTGAGGCCCTTCTAATTCCCCTGCTATCACAACTCACTACAAGAATGTCATCGTCATAACTTCAAACAGTACGAACATGTTCACAATGTAACTAAGTATGTGCTAATGGAAGAACTGGGCCTCTATTGTTTCATGTTTATCTTTTTTATATACAATGATGGTTCATAACCTCCATGATAATGTGATAGATACTTATTTCTCTATATATGTGTAGAGTAAAACATTGGTTTGCAAACATAATTTGTTCAAGAAACATGTCAGTAACCTAAAGAACATCTGACCAGAGCTAATTTCAATATAGGAAATAATCGAAATGCAG
>NW_004524726.1:1003025-1009225 GCF_000260255.1 Octodon degus
CTATCTCTCTCACCAGTTTTTGCTTATTTTTGTATATTATTTTCCTGCTGTGAGTTCCTTATTTTTAATCTGTGATTAATTGCTTTTCCTGCTTAGTAGTTGCTTTCTTTCTTTCTTTTTTTTTCCATTGTATTGGTTTTTTTAGGTGGTCATGAGTTTAGTTTTACTTTGTAATGAAAACATTTCAATTCTCCATTAATTTTGAAAGATAGTTTTACAGAGTACATAAATCTTGGTTGGAAGTTATGTTCTTTTAGGACAGGAAGTACTTTACTCCAAGATTTTCTTCACTTGATGGTTTATGTTGAGAAATCTGTTGTAATACTGATGGGCTTTCCTTTATAGATGATCTGCTTCTTGTCTCAGCTTTTAATATGCTATTCTTTTGCTGAACTTCTGGGACCTTGATGATTATATTTGTAGGTACAGATTTATCTTGGTTAATGCTAATTAGAGTTCTATATGCCTCACTTAAGTGTATGTCAGATTCTTTTCCTATGTTTGTACAATTTTCTGCAATTACATGTGCAAATAGTCTTTTTATGTCAATTGTGTTACTCCTTTTTTGTTGAGGCCTGTTAGTTTTATGTTATTTGTCCTTTCATCATCTTGCAGCTATTGAATTATTATTCCCTGCTTACTTCTTATTTTGAAGAGGTTTTATCCTTTCCTGGTTGCTAGGTTCTACATCTCTTCAACCTCTGAAAGTGTATCTTCAGTTTGATTCAAGTGGTTTTGTGAGATTTTCATGTAGTTTTCATTTCCTGGATAGCTCTTTGAATCTGTTTCATAATACTAATTTTTTCCTACATTGTTTCCATCATCTTTCTAAGCTCATCTTTTTAAAAATCTGTGTCTCCTTTAGATATGTTCAGCACTTCTTTCATTATGGTTATCATTTCTCTTAAATCTGAACTCATTTTCTCTATACCCAGCTGGAGTGCTTTCTTCACTTTAGTTGCTATCATTTCAAATATTTCGGGTGCGTTACTTCCAATTCCTTTTATGTTATTGTCTGCTGGATTTGTTCTGCATGGGATGGAGTTCTGCAATTGCATTTTGCTCCTTTATCTTGCCATTTTCTATTTCAGAAGGAACTCTTTATTTCAATATTCATGATAATATATGTAAATTTTGATAGTTATTAGCTATATCATTACTGCCAATGCCACTCTAGGAGAAGCCTGTTCTTCAGGGATAGTTTCTGTGTTTTGGACATTCTTGGTATGTGTTCTTCCTTGGATCCTGCCTTCCCATTTAATTGAGAATAGGATAATGCTTTTCATTTGGTATTGTCCTACATTTTTTGGTGTAGGGCTGTGAAGAAGTTATTTATTACTTAAGCACTTCCCAATGTTATTCATCCAAGGGAGAACAACTGATGAAAACTAATATGCCATTCTAGGAACAGTAGTGCAATTAACAATGATAACATTAGGCAAAATGTAGAAATTGACAAACTTTAGAACTATTGATTTTGTACTTTAGACCATAGAAGTCAAGTAGATAGTTTTATAACATGGAACATTTTTCCCGATCCAGGGATTGAACTCAGGATCTTGCACTTACCAGGTGGACACTTATGCTACTTATATGTCCCCATCCCTCAAATTAGGAATATGTATGCAAATTACTTCCACTTGCCATAGTGGATTTACCCTGTGTTCCTCTGACAATGTTATTTGCCAGGTTTCAGGTGTTTCATTTCATGTGCTAGGCACCCAGATTCCTCTGGCATAGCTGGTTCCCATATCCAAAGTACTTCTGGAGGCAATCCTGTGATCTAGGGGGGATAGTTGAGGTACCTCAATTCCTCTTTCCAAGATAGTTGATTGGGTCCCAAGTGCTTCCTGCACTCTTTCGGCTTATTTAAAGTAATGCTTCCCATCAAAATTCAATAGTAAGTTTTGTTATCAATTATTTTGGGGGTACATCAATAAATCTTTAAATTGCTTTAATTTTCATTAGTCCCTGCTCTGCCTTCCTCATTGAGCTCTCTCCTTGAATCTGAAAAAAATTAAGGCAAAGATTAAAAACTGTTACAAGGAAATAAATAACTTATTTGTCAACAGAAATCAATTCATATATCATCTTTTTTTCTTTTTTGTATTATTCAGCATGAGAATGATAATGTACATAAAAGACCTCTATTTTGAGTTCATTTTTTGTAATATCTCACTTTTATTCAGTTTTGCAAAAAATTATCATAAAAGTTATAAACGACTTCCTATTCACCAGAGTGAATAACTTACCTTTATTATTTTTTTAATCTTCTCAAGTGTTCTCTTGGCATCTTACTAATTTTTCTCCACCTTTAAATCTTTTCAACTTTTGCTTTCTGTATCAGACTATAATTGATCACATGCATTGGTATTTGCTTATTCCTTCAGTTATACCTCTCTTACCTAGATGTCTTAAAAACTTTGTTCTTTATTGTGGTTTACGTTCTCAAATACCATATCAATTTTAATATGATCTGACAATGTAAGGCTGTTAAATGTATATTAATAGTTTGAACATATATCTTTCTTTAATGTACTTCACACAGAGTCTCACTGTGCAGCTCAGACTCACAGTGATCCTCCTATTTTCAGCCTTCCCAGAACTGGCATTACAGGTGTGTACGAGCATGCCCAGTTTCTGTGTCTGACTCAGCTCTCCCAGGAGTGGGGCCTGCATGGCCTGTGGTGCCTGGGATTGAACACCAGTGTCTGTGCTTGCCTAAGCAGGAGCTTAGCCTGCTGAGCTATCATACTACCCCAAACATATGATGTCTTACGTATAAGTAATTGCCTAAGTATATTGAATCCTGATATATCATACTGCCAAATAAAACTGTTATCTACGCACAATAGATCTGTGAGAACAATTTTGTTCCCCCAATAAAGAATTTTCCTGCTGTATTTTCTCATTTTGTTTCTATTGACATTTCAGATTGGATAATTGTGGACTCTACTGTGACAGAGACAAATATCTTCAGTCATTAACAAATGTTTCCTATGGGGGAAAATACCTTTATAGTGAAAATTACTGATATATATTTATAGAAGAAAATTCCTGTCTCGTGAAACAAAATATATTGGCAAATAATCTACTTTAGTGGACTGAGAACAAAATGACTAAATTGTGTTTTACTACAAGTGAGATATGAACAATTCTAGTTGATAATAAGATTATAATACATTAAGGAGGACAGTGACAAACATTGAACCTTTGAGTTAAGAAAAAAAAGAACTCTTCATTAAGTAGTGAAATGTCATTAAACATATTGCTGACACTGGAAATAGCACTGGGCCAAGAGACTTATCAGTCTTCTAAAGTTTGATGTAACCCTGTTTGTTTTCTTTGACCTAAACCTGGTTAGAAATTTACCTAAATATATCCTCTTTTCATGAAATTAGAGGCAATATTTGACTCTCCTACATATTTTAAAGAGAAACTATTATTCTGAAATGATGAAGTATTATGTATAATTTCTCAGATTGTAAATTGAATAGAATTAAGTTGTAGAAAGGATTTCCCCCTTTTATACTTTTATATAAGAAGTGTAACATTCCACCCTGCTGTGAAGGGTTTATTATAAATTAACTTCCTCTAATTATTGTGAAGTCCATTAAGCTAATTTAATTTCAGAAATTTGAACTGATTAATCACATTTACTTCTGATGAAGTAAATATCAAGCAAACAAATTGGAACGTGAATGCCGCACAAGATTGTACATGCATGCGTTCAGCGACCACAATTTGAGAAAGGGATCCTTATTAAGCTATGAAATGCAGGAAAAATTACATCCATTCACTCAATCCAATTACAAAGAACTAAAGATATCTGCTGTGTTTGTACTCCTTGCTGCAGTGTCAACATTTTAAAAATGGGCATGATGTGATTTCAGAGTTTGCTATATGTAAACAGTTAAGTTAATATTTATGCCACACATTTAACCTTAAAGGATAAAGTAGATATCTGTGAGAATACGTTTGTTTTTAAATTTTAAATACTTTTTGAATTATAAATTTTATTCAGTTGTGATTTCTTATATACCTTTAAGGCCAAACTGAATACTGATCACAACCTGCCTTTTTCTAATGAGTGCCCAGGGGTGGGTGGTTGGGAGCTTGTTGAAAGGACTTCAGAATTGTAAGCTCCTTAAGGCATGGATTTATCTATCTACTAACCTTTGTGAGGAACAGTTCCATTTACATGACTCTATGAATAATGAATAATAATGGCAGAGCAAGTTCTATTAAAGATTTTAGTGCCTCAGTAGGTGAATCAAATTAGTACATACAAATTAAAATCCCTATTCATAAAAACTATAACATTCAGTACTATTGTTTTTCCAAAATGTATAAAGATTTTCTTCTTGAAAAAAATTTTCCTGAAAGAAAGTATACAGGGAAAAAAGATTTAGAAGTTAACTAGAGTGTTATTTAATTTGCTTCAATTAGAGGATTATGTAAAATTTAGATACTAGGACATAAAATAAATTATCTACTTACTAATATAGATTAACATGTTTACTAGGAAATCACAAAGTTTCCTAGTTTAAATTTCTTTTGAAAATCTTTTAATCTCTATAATTAAAACCCCCTAAAGAAACATCAACGGCCAGCCAAATAGCTCAGCGGATTAAAGAGTCTGCAAGCAGGTGCATGACCTGGAGGTTTGATCCCTGGGCCTGCTGTGCTGGCCCAGCCCCCAGGGTGCTCTCAGATGGTGGTTGAGACTGGGCGTGTTGGCACACGCCTGTAATCCCAGCTCTTGGAAGGCTATAAACAGGCAGATCCCTTTGAGTGGGATCTAGTAGTGAGACCCTGAACACCCTGTAGACTTTTCCCTAAAAACAAAACAAAACAAAACAAAAAAAGAAAGGAAAGGAAAGAAACATCAGCTTTTGTCTGTTGTTGAGTAAAGTTTCAGTTTGGGGTAATGCCCCAACCTAAAAGACAATACCGCAAGAGTCTAACATCAAATGGATGCATTTTTACAATTCAGTCTAGAAAATTTCAGCATATAAACATCCCATCTGACTTGAAATCAAGCAGCAAAGCAGAAATAGAATTGGATGTTATTTATAAATTGGGTGAATATCCACAGATGATAGTTCACTAATTTCTTGACCTATCATATACATTACATTTTCATTTTTTTACATAACTATGGATTAAATCCATTAGTGGTAGGATATAGATAATGAATTATGCAGTCAATAATGTACCAAGTTGCTGTACAAAAGTTGTAGTCTCAGATGTTCATGGATTTTTTCCTCACAATCTAATTCATAATTTTTCATGAGAACATCCACTCTATTTTAGAAACATCAAATATCACCTGCAATTTTTGTCTTGTGTTTTTTGTTGTTGAGGGTTTTTTTTGTGAGAAGCTTGCAACTGGCCAGTCCCAGAGTGTCATTCAGCTCTCCTTGCTGTGAACGAGCTGCTGCCCCGTAACGCACGTCTGCCAGGCGCTCTGGCCTTGCCACGTCACAGAAGGTGGCAGTAGCCTGGGTAGGCACGTGGAGCGTTCTCAGATTGGTCTTGCTCTCAGATCCTAAGAAGCCTCCTAAATGCCCTGTACCCTTTACAGTTCTATTAATTAGTGTTTTTTTAAAAAATTACGTGTTGTATGGAAACATAAAATTATAAAAAGTAGCCATTTATAGGCATTTTCTGATCATATCTGAAATTCACAGTTATTCAAATTTTGCAGGTGCTCTACAAAGAGAATCTCTGTAAAATTCATGGGCTTACTGTAAAATCGAAAAGATTTGGAACAGAAATAGAGAAAAGTGTAGCTTGATGTCCTACTGCCCATTTTTTATTGGAAAGTATAGCCATAGATATGTTGATATCTACAGAAAACTAAGTAGAGTATCTGGAAAAACATCTCAGCCTCCAATCACTAGATAACAGTGAATGAATATATATGAATATACAGTAATATATGAATAATATCTACATTTATGTATTTTAGATGCAACTTTTAATTCCAGTTCATCAAGAAGCATTAAATGAATTTTTGTTATAAAATTTAATTAGTATTAATTGATTGCATGAATGCTGATAAAATTTTTGATCCCAGAAGAAATGTATAAGAGTAAAAGAATAAAAAGATCAGGAATGTAAAGTTAAGATTTAATGACGGTAATGATTACTTAGCTTTAGACAACTGCTTTATAACATATCACATGCAATGATAC
>NW_004524726.1:1009325-1010660 GCF_000260255.1 Octodon degus
TGATAATGCTTCTAGAAATATATTGAATAGGAGTGGTGATAGTGGGCATCTTTGTCTTGTACCTAATTTTAGAATGAAAATATTTATTTAGTTTTTGTCCATTTGATATGATGTTAGGTACTGCTTTGTAATAACTGGCTTTTATCAGAGTGAGGTAAAGACCATCTATTCAATTTTCTGTAGAGTTTTTATCAAGAATGAGTGTTGGAATTTGTCATAAGCTTTTTCTGTATATATAAACATGATTATGTGTTCCCCCTTTTGATTCTGTTGATATTGTGTACTACTTTTATTGATTTTCATATAATGAAGCATCACTTAATCAATTGAATGAATTTCACTTGTTTGTGGTGTATAATCTTCGCAATGATTTGCTGTGTTCTGTTTTTTATTGTTATGTTTTTTCATTGTCACAAAGCAAGTTTTATTTTGTTTATAGTCTGCAGTTCTCCCAGGGTCTGTGAGGCCGGTTCATCCTTCTCCACTTGACCTCAGCTAAAGGGACTTGAGGGTAGGTACTAGATTCATCTGAAGGAAGTACATATGTGCATTCTGTTTATTAACATTTTATTGAGGATTTTTTAATCTCTGTTTACAGGGGAGCTTGGCAAGTAGTTATCTTTTTCGGTTGGGTCTTTCTCTGGTTTTGGTGTCAGTGTAATAATTTTTTATAGAAAAATGTTAATGAGAATCATTTCCCTTTCAATGTCTTTTAAAAGTTTGCGGAATATTAGCATTAAAATTTCTGTAAATTTCTTGTAGAATCCATTAGGAGCTTGGCTTTTCATTGTTGGTAAGAGATTTTTTTTTTAAATTACATTTTCATTTTCATTAACTGATACTGATTTATTCGGAATTTTTATGTATTTTTGATTCAGTTTTAGTAATTCATACATATCTATGGAGTCCATGCATTTTATTCAGTGTATTCCATCTGATGCTGCTAAAGAGATTCTAAGTAGGTGTTGGTTAGCAACAGAATTTTCACAGAATCTGTAGATTCCGCTATTTTCATTCTTTATTGCATGAATTTGAGGTTTTTCTTTCTTTTTTCAGATAACGTTTGTTGGGGTTTATTAATTTTATATAATCTTTCAAAGAACTGACTCTTTTATTAATTCATTGTATTTTTTTTCTTTGTCTTAAATTCACTAATCTGCTCTGACCTTCATAATTTCCTCCCTCATTTAAGCTTTAGGCATGACTTGTTCCTATTTTGCTAGAAGCTTGAGATACAGCACCATTTATTTGTTCTCATTCTGTTTCCTTAATATGAGATTTTATCACTATAAATATCCTTCTGTGGACTATTTTCATTGAATCCCACAAATTCTT
>NW_004524726.1:1010760-1014938 GCF_000260255.1 Octodon degus
TTGTTTTGTTTTGTCAGATAGATATTCCATTGCTGTTAGAGAAACTGTACTTGGAGAAGTCTTTAAAGGATCTTTACACACTTGAAGCCAGTATAAATACTATAGGTATGTGAATTCAGCAAAATAACCCAATATAGTCCAATAGTCCACAATGGTAGTAGGTTATCAGCAGAACTGACAATTGTTAGACTTGAGCTATTTGTTAATATTGCATTATTTTTATACCTCATCATTACACTTTTATGCTGAATGGTTAAGACCAAGTTAAACCAAGATCTATATAACTACAAATGTAACTTTTGTATCTGACAAATTCACTCAAATCCCCATTAGGATTTACCTGGAAACCATGTACAAGACCTCGTAGATCTTTTGTGAGTGTCAGCCATCTAGATGAGTCATGGCCATTGCTTGACCAATTTGCTTTCTGTGGAAGCCTGGCAGAATTTTTTCTCCCTAGACGACTTTCCTTAGGCACACTATGCAACATTGATCACTTTCATCTGTGGCTCTATAATCTCCTTGATCAGGAAATTTGGGACACCATTTAGTTACAGCATGTACAGCACAGTTAACTTATGTCCTGAGTCATAACTGATCTTGAAGGGCTAGGGCCAAAATATTGGTTATCCATCTAGTCCCTCTATTTCTCTAATTTTTGATCTGCAAACTTTAGATGTTAAACATCCAAAAGAGAAACTTAGTGACAGAGACACTGTGACAGAGACAGTTGAGCTTAACATCACTATTGTTACACTTTTATGGACCATTGCCTTAACCATCTTGGATAGATAAACAGTTATTTTTTTAGTTTAATGAGAAGAAAGGTTTGTACTAATCTTGTTTAGACAAGATATGTTTACATCTGTACTCTAACTACTATGAAGGCAACAATATGCAATGTATTAATTATTGTGGCTGCCTTAGACATAACATGGAGCTGCCATTTTCCCACAAACATGGATATTCTAAAATTTGAATCCCTACAGCATGGGAAAAAAATTTTAACATTTTTATACAGAAATTTAGAAATCAAAACACATACAACATTTTAGCAGGGCAGTCTTATGACATTTTATTTCTCATCTCTTGTTTTATTACCTTTTTTAAACAAGTATTTAATTTAAAGAGTATAGCAATAATTGTTACAACATTAGAAGCAGTACACATTTAGACCAAAATGACAGGTATTTGAAGAACGCTTTGAGTATTATAAATTTCTATCCTTAGTGTAGGTACTTAGTTCACAGACATCAGCATGTAGAGTTAGTAAGGGTGAGAACTCTACCAATTAACTGCTAGTTTCAAAAATTTGATGATGATTCTTAGGACCATTGCCTTAAGCATCTTGGTTATAGAAATGTATGCTTTTGCCCCTATCATATTTCTTAACTTTTCTCCTTTCTTTCACTTTGTTGTTTAATCCATAAGTTCTTGCTTTACATTTAACTTGTTATACCGTTCAACTTTTATTTCTTCTTTTGAGTTCTTACATGGGGGAGACAATATGATATTTGCACATGAGGGTCTGGTTTATTTCAATTATGAGTATATCTTCAAGTTGCATCTATTTATATGTGAAGGATTCGAGTTTATTTTTCTTTTAGCTGAGTGATACTCCATTGTAAAGAAACACCACATCTTTTTCTTCCATTCCTCAGTGAAGAGCATTTTGGTTGTTTCCCGGATTTAGCTATAACAAATTGAGCTGCGATAAACAGGTACACATATATCACTATGATATGATGTTTTCAATTCCACTGGGAAAATTCCCAGTAGGGGGACAGCTGGTTTGAATGGGATTTCCACTACTAGTTTTTTGAGTAGTCTTCACACTGATTTTCATAATGGTTGCACCAGTCTACATTCCCACCAGTAGTGGAGAAAGGTTTGTTTTTCCCCACAGCCTCTTCAACATTTGTTGGTTGATTTTTGTATGATAGCCATTCTTTCTGGGGTGAGATGATATCTCAGTGTAGTTCTAATTTGTATTTCTCAGATGGCTAGTGAAGTGGAGTATTTTTTCCTGTATTTATTTGCTTTTGTATTTCTTCCTCTGGGATGTGTGTGTGTCCATTTCAGATACCCATTTCTGGATTGGGTCTTTAAATTTGGGGGCCCTAATGTTTTTTAGTTCTTTATAAATTCTAGAGAGAAGAGCATTTTCTAAGTGCATATCAGCTAAGATTTATTTCCAAATTTATGGGTTGTCTTTTCACCCTGTTGGTAATTTCTATTGATGTACAAAAACTCAATAAGAGGAGGTACCAGTTGTTAATTCTTTCAAGCATTTCCCATGCAGTTTGATTTTTGTTCATTAATTGTTTACCTATCCTTATTTCTTCATGATTTTTACCTACTACTTCTTCAGGAGATTTGATGTTTCTGTTTTAATATTTGGATCTTTAATCCATTCTTACTTTAGTTTATTGCGTGGTGAAAGACCTGGTTCAAGTTTTAGTTTTCAGCATATAGAGAGACAGTTTTTTCAGCACCATTTGTTAAAGAGTCAATCTTTCTTCCAGTAAACACGTTTGGCCCCTTCGTCAAAAATAAAGTGGCTGAGTATGTTTGTAGATTTTTCTACATCTTCTATTCTATTCCATTGATCCTGAGGTCTATTTTTTTTGTCAATACCATGCTGATTTCATCACAGTAGCTTTTTAGTATAATTTCAAGTCAGGAATTATAATGCCCACTGCCTTGTCTTTGATGCCCAGGATTGTTATTCTAGATCTTTTCTGGTTCCAAATAAATTTTATGAATGATTTCTGTAGGTCTTTGAGGTATGCTGGTAGCATTTTGATAGAGCTTGCACTGAATCTCTATAACAATTTTGGGAGTATGGTCATGTTTACAATGTTGCTTCTTGCTATCCAGGAGGAGGGAATATCTTTTCATTTCCTGAAATTCTCTACAATCTCTTTTCAGAGTACTGTAATTTTCATTGAACAGATCTTTTACTTCTTTAGTTAGATTAATTCCTAAGTATTTCATTTTCCATGTTGTTATTAAGAGCAGTTAATGTGTAGACTTTTCACCTTGACTAACTCTGTAAGTTGATATCTGTGAACTAAATAGCTACATAGAGGAAATGTGTAATGAAAAAACCATGCTTGAATACCTGTCATCTTGGTCTACTAAATGTGTACAATTCCTATAGTAATATCAAATACTTTCTTTAAAATAATACCTTTAAAGAAAAAAAGACAAGAACAAATTTTAAGATTTTTTTGAATACAAGTACTAACTTTTGATCATGTGTCACGTCTTTCATAACCGTATTTGTTAATCTGAGCAACAGATTTCACAATAAAAATAGATAATATGTTAAACATTGTTAATCAGCTCTTCTTATTTTGAAAATCTGTAATATATGTATTGTTATATGTTACCCTATTTCTGTCTTTGTTTCTGATCTTTGTTCTTGCTTTTGTTTCTACTCTTCAAAATAAAATAAAATGATATCAAAAAGGAAAAAAAAAGATAAGGCCACAAAGTGTGTTTGTAGTTCTGTTTATATCTTCTAATTTGTTACTTTGACCCTCAGATCTGAGTTTTTGACAGTACCATGCAGATTTTAACACTGTAGTTTTATAGTATATTTTCAAGTTAGAGTTTGTGTTGCTTCCTGTCTCTGCCTTCACTGGTCAAGATTACCTTTGTTATTATATGGTTCCAAATGAATTTTTGGAATGTTTTCTCTAGATATCTGATGTATAGTAATGCTGTTTTGATTCAGTTTGCATTAAATCTATATTACTACTTTGAAAGTATACCCATTTTCACAATGTTGGGCTCTTCCTATCCTTGTACAAACAATATTTTCCATTATCTAAAATCTTTTTCAATCTTTTTTTAAAAGAATATTTTACTTTTCTCTGTATAGATCTGAATTCATTCATTAGATACATTTCTGAACATTTTATTTTATTATGCTATTGTGAAGAGTATAGGTTCCCTAATTTCTCCCTCAGTGCCTTTGTTTTCTTCTGTACAGGAATGCAATTGATTTTGGGGTGTTGACTTTGTATCATGCTATGTTACTGAATTTCTATATTAATTCTAGGAATCTCCTGGTGGCATTTTTGGTCCTCCCAAAAATCTGTGAATAATGATCTTACTTCTTCCTTTCCAATTTTTATTACTTTTATTTCCTCTCTGTTTTCTAGTTTCTC
>NW_004524726.1:1015038-1017289 GCF_000260255.1 Octodon degus
TTTTTCTATAAAATTTTGTGACATTTCCCACATCTCACACAGCTTCCTAATATTATTGGAAGGGAGATTCATCATGTTTCTCCTTCTCTGAAGACAAAATCTCTTCCATATCATCCTACTGTTAAGTGGTGGTCACCCACAATCACACCACAGAGAGAAGGAGTTGGGGGAAAATGCGCTTCTAGCTCAGTTATGATCATGTTACTGGCTTCACATAGTATTCACAATGGAAGACATCACTTCTTTAACAAATTAAAGTTTATTACAGGCTGGCTAAATAGCTCAGTGGATGAAAGCCCCTGATTAGACAAGCTTAGACAAATGCAGGGACTTCAGTTTGATCCTGGGCACCACATCCTGCACCAACCTTGCCCCCAGGGAGGGCTGAGCTAGCCACAAAAGGAAAAAAAAAATTCCAAATGCTTCTTAAACTTGAGGAACACTCACAAAACAACTTTACTTCCATTCCAAGATTTTAATGATGTTTTTCTTTTCTGTATCCATTCTTGGGTTACCAACAAAGTGTAGGATTGTTAAAGGAGTTCTATATTATATGTTTCATGTGATTGATTCTGTAGATGCTGATATAAATGGCAATTTTTCTCTTTTTGCACCACAATAACTAGAACTAACACTGTAATACTGAATATTTCCAATAGGTTAATGGACATCAAAACATTATCAATACCAAGGTTACACCACAATGAGATATACTCTAACAAAAATATATGCACAGTAGTGAGTTTGTCTACTCTAACAGATCTTCATGCTAAGCATGAAGCAGTAGAACCATGAGACATCATTGCAATAGTCACTTCCAGAAACTTGAATCCAAAAAGCTCATGTCACGGGAACTGAAGTGGAAGAAGTTTCAACCAAGAACTCAAAAACCAGTCATTTGAAATGTTTGAGTACATTAAAGTATAAACAAATACTTAAAATGTTCAGTGATCTTAAATGAATACAGAAGGGATTTAATTGAACTCACTACCTTGTACTTGCAGGCAGTCACTGTTCTACTCTGCTAAATCCCTGGCCCAGTTTATTAAACTTTAAAAAGCAATGAAAGATATGAATGACTATTTTATATAGAATTAGAGACCATGAATATAAATCAACATAGTCCTTGATGTAAAAATTCAAATGAAATTGACAGCAACATGTACCACCAATAAAAGAGAATATAATCAGAACATGAGCAGGCTGCTGTAATAGAACAAGTGCTCAAGATATATGGAAAAAAACAAGACACCAGCAAAATGGATCCCAGGTATACTAGGTAATGAGAAACAAACACAGTACCCTAAAAACTGCAAAGGTAAGGGAAAGTGTATATAACACCAAAGGTATAAAACTTCTACTCACAAAACAAAATTCATCCTAGGAAATACTCAATCATGGGGAAGGAATTCAACATTCAGTTAAACTAGGGATATAGAACTCCAAATAGCCATGACCAGAAAGGAGCTTCTCTACTACACATCATAATGAAAATCTCAGAAATTTTGTACAAAGAGAGAATTTTGATAAAATCAAATAATTTTAAGGAATATATTCAGCAAAAAAGCCTATTTCTTAACATAAATCTTCAAGGTCTGTACCACAAGAAGTAATATTTTTCAAGCCATATAAGAAAATTTAGAGCAAAACTTACTGTATCGGGGCTGGGGAGATGTCTCAGTAGAATAAGCACTTCCCTGGCAAGTACAAGGGTCTGAGTTCAATCCCTGGTTCAGCAAAAAAACAAAAACAAAAACAAATTTACTGTATCTGTGAAATTGTCCTGAAAAATTGATGGAGAAATGTTTTCTGGGATAATGAGAATCTAAAGAAATTTATGACCACGAATGCAGCTAGGAATACCTGTACTATTTTTAATATAGATTCCAAAACTAATCAAAGAGAAAAGGTGGTTCACTATACACTATAAAAAGAAGAAATTAAACAGAAAGATAACAAGTGTAAAGAAATTTGCATTGAACATCAGAACATCACATTAAAAAAAATAGTATTAGACAAAATAGTAGTGATACCGCTGATAGTTATACTAGGATAATTCAGTACCTGACCAGAAAAAAAATCAACAAGAAAGTGTCATAGTTGACCAACACTATTGAACAACTGAACTTAAAATAAGTGTACAGTATCTTATATAATAACAGCTGAGTACACATTTTTTTCATCGGAACACAGAATTTTCTTCAAAACAGACCATGTTTTAGGTCAAAAAGTATGCTCAAATAGATAAAAA
>NW_004524726.1:1017389-1018627 GCF_000260255.1 Octodon degus
TTCATTTGTGACCCATTGGTTGTTCAGGAAGGTGTTATTTTATTTCATGTGTATATAATTTTTTTGTGATTTCTTTTGTTACTTATTTCCAATTTTAATGCCCAGTGGTCCAATGCTTGCATGGGATAATTTCAATTCCTTTGCATTTACTTAAGCATTGTCTATGTACTAGTGGTATATTTTAGAGAAAGTCCTAAGTGTAGTTGAAAAGAATGTGTATTTACATGATGTGTGGAATACTATGTACATATCCACTAAGTCCATTTGTTTGCAAGTTTGATTTAGATTTTTTTTTGGGGGGGGGTCTGGAACTAGAGAGTGAACTCAGACCCTTGAACTCGCCAGGCAAATGCTTATTCTACTAAGCCATCTCCTCACCCAAGTATTTTTATTTTTTGGCTTATATTTTGTCCAGTTGATCTCTTTACTGTTTGAAACATTGTGTTAACCTAAGAGCTGGGGTTCTTATTTGTCAACATTATCATCCTGTGCAAGAGGAAGGCATGCATACTGCATAAGTTCTACACATCCACCCCTGGGTAGCCTGCTTATAATGCAAGGAAAGGAGAGAGGCTGACTAGAAGCGACAGTTGCTTCTACTCCCTTTGCTCTTTACTGTTTTCTGCTGCCATGAACTGCTGCCCTCTGCTATGTACTGCTCTGCCTTAGAGCCAGATGAGTATGGACTGAAATCTTCACAAACTGTGAACCAAATTAACCTTTCTTTCCTTAATTTTGGGTATTTTGTTCCAGTAATGTAAGAAGAGTAACTGAGACAGAATTTGATACAAAGAAAGTGGGTCATTGTTGTGACTATAGATTTGACCATGTGGATTATGAGCCTTTGGCAATGGCTTAAGGGAAGGGATAGGAAATGTTTAGAGATGTTGCCTGAAAGAAAACTGGAATGCTTTTACTGTTCTGTATGGAAGATTCTTGTCAGAGCTCAAAAGACCAGAATTATGATAGAAATTCTTTCTTTAGAGACCAAGCTGGTGAGGATTCTTCTGGGAAGAAGGACCACATTGGTTGCTGTTATCCAGATGATTTGTGTTATGGCTTGGCAGAGAGTTTGTCTGCATTTTGTTCTTGTCAAGAGACTTTGTGTAAGACTGATACTAAGTGTGGCAGACTAGTTCATCTGTCAAAAGAAATTTTAAGAAAGTTGAATGTTGCACTGGTATGGTTATTTTATGGGATTTTGGTCTGTTTATGTTGAGAAGCATAGGCAAAGAGCC
>NW_004524726.1:1018936-1025237 GCF_000260255.1 Octodon degus
ATAAAATAATTAAAAATATCTGAAATGATAAAAAATAGTTTCTTTAATTTCTTCAGATACAGTGAAATTAAAATTCAAGGCAAAATTCACATAAACTACTTGAGCATATTGAAATTAATACATTTGAATAATCACTGAGTCAAAGAAAACCTCAGTTAATAAACTTTACAATTTCTAATAAAGAATGAATATGACAATATAACATCTGTTAACTCCTTTAATACAATAAAAGAACTTTTATGAAGGCAATTTACAGTTAGGAATGTGTAAAATAAAGAATGCTGTCATCTCAAATAAATAATCTAAATGTATGCCTCAAGGTGTAAAAAATGTGGAAACCCAAATCAAATACTTATAAAAAGAAAGTCATAAAGATCAATATATAATTAACAAAATTGAGACTAAAATAATATAAAGAATCAATGAATCAAGGATATTTAGATGATTTAGCAAACTTAGAAAAAGAGGTAAATACAGTGGAATAAGTGCTTGCCTGACAAGTACAGGGGCCTGAGTTCAACACCCAGTTCTGCAATAAATAAATAAATAAATAAATAAATAAATAAATAAATATTAATAAATAAAATACTCATATCATGCTGAAACAAAAATTGGTATTTACAAAATCTAAAGAATTAGGGCAAACTGTTTTGAAAACTTATATTCCAGTTAGCAGAACTATGTAGGAGTGATGCATAATTCAGACAAATAGAAATTAATAGAATTGATCCAACAAGATATAAAATACTTGAATTGACAAATAAAAAACATGAAAAATGAAATACTAATAAAAATACTACCAAGTATAAGATGTATAGGAGCTGATGGCTTAACCCTTGAATTTTCCCAGAAAAAAATTCTAAAGTTCATATTGAATCAAAATGACCTCATGAACAAGAAGCAATCTTAAGCACAAAGAGAAAAACAAAAAGCACAATAACCCTCAATTTCAATTATGCAACAAACCGATAGAGATGCTTCTGTACAGAGCTTTGACCAAGAATGGAACTGGTGATGTAGGAGCAACTACAAACATCTGACTTTTGACAAATGGGTCGAACACATATCCTGAAAAAAATATTGTCTTTAACAAATGGTGCTGAGAATATGGGTTTTCCACATGGAGAAATATAAATCCACAATAACTCTCATCGTGAACTAAAATAAAATCAAAATTGATCAAAGACTTAGATATAAAAAGAGTAACAAACAATCTGCTGAAATATAAAATTGGTAAAACTATTGAATAGTCAATAACAAAGACTTCCTCAGCGGAATCTCAGTTACAAAAGAAATTATAACAAGAAGGGAAAAAAATTGTATTACACCAAATTATAAATGGTTCCCCACATCAAATCTAACAACCGACAGTATAAGGAGGTAATATAGAGAATGGTAAAAAAAAATGCCATCAACTCCTCAGAGGAATAATATCTAGAATAAATAACTAAAAATAAATAAGCAATTCCTTAATGTTAAAGACATTATTGAAAAATGGCAATTGAAATGAGTACACACTATTAAGAAGTGCAACTGACAAATAAGAACTGTATAGGAAAAAGTGTTCAGAATCTTTGGCCTTTAGAGAAATGTAAAATCAAAACAATGCTGAGATACCATCTAATCCCAATAACAATAACTATCATCAAAAGCTCAAAAAAAAAAAAAAAAAGACACAAAGACTGTACAGTCTGTGAAAAAAGGAAGTCCACACTGTTGGTAGGAATGTATGCTACTGCAACTACTATGTAAATCCGAATGAAGATTCCTCTAAGAAAAATAAAAATTCCATGTCACCCACTATATCTCTTTTGAGTGCATTTCTGAGTTAACTTTCATCACATTACCATGATACACACATGCATACTTATGTATATAACAGCAAAACTTGCAATAGCTGAAGCTTATAAGTACTGTATAAGCCCAACAATAGATTAAGGAAATGTAGTGTCTATACACAGTCCAATAGGATTCAGCAATAAGAAAAGATAAATTTGAGTAACTTGTTGAAAAATAGATGGAAATGGATAATTAGACCACAATGCTAAGTGAAATTAGCTAGACATAGAAGGTTAACCATCACATGGAAGTAGGTATTGTTGATCTTCTGAATTTCTCTAGTTTCGATAGTGATTTCACCTTTTTCATTTTTTATTGCATGAATTTGGATTTTTTCTTTCCAATTTTTGATTAGGTTGGCTAAGGGTTTATCAATTTTATTTATTCTTTCAAATAGCCAACTCTTTGACTCATTTATTCTTTGCATTGTTTCTTTGTCTCCAATCCATTAATTTCTGCACTAATCTTTATAATTTCCTCTTTGTTGGCTTTGGGCTTCATTTGCTCTTCCTTTCAATGTGCTTGAAGTGCAGCATAAGATCGTTTATTTGGGATTTTTCAGTTTTCCTAATGTACAAATTTACTGCTATAAATTTTACTAAGACAACTTTCATTGCATCCCACAGATTTGGTAAGTTATATCTGCATTTTCATTTGATTGTCAATATTTTAAAGTTCTTCTTTAATTTCATCTGTGACCCACTGATTGTTTAGGAGATTGTTATTTAAGAAACTGAAGGAGTTTTGAAAAGAATGAAAAAATATTCCATGCTCCTGGGTAGGAAAAACATTGTGAAAATGGTCATATTCCCAAAACTGTTATACAGATTCAATGCAATCCCAATGAAAATTCCATTATTATAATTCCCAGAGCTTGAGAAAACTGTCCTCAAATTCATTTGGAATGAGAAGACACCCAGAATGACAAAAGCAATCTTGGGAAACAAAAATGGGAGATATCAGAATACTTGACCTGAAATTATACTATGAAGCTACTGTGATAAAATCAGCATGGTGCTGGCATAGAGACAGACCTGAGAATCAGTGGAACAGATTAGTAGATGGCCACACAACTGCAAACACACTCAGCCACCTTATCTTTGATAAAGGGGCCAAACTGGCTCACTGGAAGAAAGATAGCCTCTTTAATAAATGGTTCTTGAAAAGCTGGCTTTCCACATTCCAAAAGCTAAAACTAGACTTAGGCCTATCACCATGCATAAAGCTACAGTCAAAATGGATCAAATTTTTAAATATTAAAACAGAAATACTAAATCTTCTGGAGTAAAATGTAGGTAGAAATCTTAAATACATAGGGACAGGTAAAGAGTTTATGGGACACACACACACACACACACACACACACACACAAAACCTGCATGGGAAATACTTTAAAGAATCAATTACTGGGACCTCATATTTTAGGAAAGCTTCTACATTTCCAACCAAATTTCCAACAGAGTAAAAAGAAAACCCACAAACTGGGAAAAAGTTATAGCTCACTGTCCCTTCAACTAAGGCCTTCTATCTAGAACATACAAAGAACTTTTAAAAATCAGATGTCAAAATTCAAAGACCCCATCCAAATGGGCATCAGGAAGAATATACACTTGTCAGAGGAAGAAATAAAAATGGCAAGTAAATACATGAAAGCAAGTTGAAGATAATTGCTCATTCAAGAAATGAAAATTACAACAACACTGAGATTCCATCTCACTCCAGAAAGAATGGCTAACATCAGGAAGTCAACAACAAATGCAGGGAAGGCTGTCAAGAAAAACGAACTCTTCTTCACTGATGCTGGGAGTGCAGACTGGTACAAACACAATGGAAATCTGTGTGAAGATTCCTTCAAAGGCTAGGATTGGAGATCCCATTTACCTGCTATTCCTACTAGATATTTTTCCAAAAGAACTAAAAACGTCATACCACAGTGATATATGTGTACCCATGTTTATGGCAGCACAATTTGTCATAAGTAAATCTGGAAACACCCCTAATGTCCATCAACTGAACAATGGATAAAGAATATCTCATATTTCTACAAATGGAGTATTATTCAACTATAAAACATGATAAATTTGAGACTTTTTTAAGGAAATGGATGCAAAGAGAACATATTGTTAAATAAAATAAATCAGACCTACATGTACAAACACTGTATTGTCTCCTTAGTGTGAGAACTCAAAAGAGAAAAACGGAATCTGAAGGGTACAACAGATACTTGGAAAAGGGAACAAATTTTTGCAAAATGCAAGAGTTACTGAGTTGAGGAGAAGGATAGAAGAGGGAGTAGGAGAAAGAGATTTATCTATCTATCTATCTATATATATATATATATATATATATATATATTAGGAGGATGTTTTGGACAACTGTACCATGCGTTTCTGCTGGTCTATGAAAAGAAGGAAGCAGTTAATGCTTAATTTGTTGCATCTCCTTTTTTTCAGTTGTTTGTACTTTTTATCTTCTTAATTTCTTATACATTTCTTTCATTTTTTCTTTCTTCTTTCTATTTTACATCCATACATTTGATAAGATGAATAACTGGTTGGAAGACAACACTATGAATTACAACAAATAGTGAGAATTTGTATTATTCTACTAAGTAAAATTCTTTGTCACTTGAATTTTTTTTCTGTTGTAGTTCTAACTTGTACTCTCTTTAATAAAATTCACATAAATTCTATTATATGGTAAAGCCAAAACAAAAACCATTTAAAGAACAAAATCCAAGGAAATAGGAAATAGGAAATAAGGAGATACCTTTTGTGGAGATGGCAAGGGGAGTAAGGAAAGGGGAAAAGTGTTAATGGATTAGGAAGGGATAGAAGAAAGAATCAGTTCTGAAACTGAACACATCTATTTCTGAACACACAACTTTAGTTCTGAAACTAAAACACACAACTTCTGAAAAATCCAATGAAATTTCACTACTGATAATACAGAATGCTAGCCTTAAAAACATAAATTGCCAACATATTGGAGAAAACTCATAAAGCCCTTGTTAGGAAGATCATAATGAAGAAAGAGTTCAATAAAGGACATTTTATGCAAATGTGAGATAGTTAATAATAGCAGCTCTCTTAAATGTCTTTGTCTTCTTTTATGTTTATTGATTGATATAATTTATTCATGAAGGTAATTTGATTTGCATGCCTGTTGTTTTAGAATTATTTATGATTTTGGAATATTTAAATTCTTTCTTTTCAAATATTAAAATAAATTTTAAAATTCCAAATAAGGAAAATGAATATTTTATTTCAGAGGTTTATATCTAAAATGATAGAAATAAAAACTGAGAAAAAAAGAAATAAAAACTGAGTTGAAATTATCACTTAGAATTTCACACTTTATATGAAGAAATCATTAACCAACTGTAGTGCCAGATCAGATCTCTTTTAGGCTATCTTCCTGTCATTTGGTTATCAATACTTTTGTGTCCTCAAATATCCCTGGCTCCCTGTCTTTACTTTTTGTTTGATTTTTTTTTTGTCAGTTTGTTGTTGTTGTTGTTGTTTAGTTCTGTTTTGTATTTTGGGGAAGGGTCTACAGGGTGTTCAGGTCTCACTCCTAGATCAGACTCCTAGTGTCTGCCTGTTTACAGCCTCTGAAGAGCTAGAATTACAGGTGCACAGCACAACTCCCAGTCTCAATTGCTGTCTCTGCATCCCATGGCAGGCCCAGGGATGGATCCCCTGACCCCTGCACCTGCTTACAGGCACTTTAATCTGCTGAGCCATTTGGCTGGCCCTGATCTTTTGTGCTTAAATAAATAAATAAATAAATAAAACTTATGTAACTTGCAAATATAGCATCACACTTCTGAGTTTCTTGAAAGTGTTCACCTTTCATTAAATAACATGAAAACAGGAGTTTGTTTATTTGTTTGTTTGTTTCTAAGTTTCAATCCAGAGAACAAGAAGGAACCAAAATATAACACCAGTCAGAAATGGGCAGTCTCGAGCTCCTTAAAATTCTGGTGATTTAAATCCACGCTTCAAATACCAAAGAAAACAAAATTTGACATTCACAGATGATAGCAGCAGCATTATACACACAATCTAGTAGCACTGAGCTGGTGGTTTAAATTCTTCTCCCTTACTTCCATCTGGGCTGAAGTCTTATTGGGCGCTGTCACTCACAGTAGGAGCCATCGTGCTCTGTCCCGCAAAATGCCAATCATCTCCAGAAATGCGCTCACAGAAACATGCAGAAGTGTGCTTTAGAACCTGATCGGCTCCTGGTAATCCAGTGAAACAGAGAGTCCAGGTAAACTATCACACAACTCATTCATTATGCTTTTGCATATAAAAATCTAGTAGACAATTTCTTTGTAGCATCAATTTTCAAAATAGTTTCTTAAATCAAACATTTCACTATGTATACCTTGCTAAACATATCATAACTTTATTGTACATATTAATATTAACTCACAGTGAAGATCATTATTCATTTT
>NW_004524726.1:1025542-1033196 GCF_000260255.1 Octodon degus
AGATATATATATTATATTATGGGGTGACAGTTGGTGCCGCCGTCACCAGAACTTTACACTATAACCTCAGCTTCAAGGCATCTCTGCAAGTGGATAAGAACTCGGGCGGAGGTAATTTAGTCACAAACATGGAGCCCTCATGCCAGGAACTTGTCCTTACAAAGAAATTCCAGATCTACTCCTTACTTCATCCACCTACTGCAGACACTATGAGAAGATAACCACCCTTTTGGCTGCAACTGCCATCTTCCAGTAATTTGGCAAAATGACTAACACAAAAGGCAAGAGTAGGAGAACCTGGTATATGTTCTCCAGGCCTTTTGGAAAAATTGGGGATGTTCCTTTGGCCACATACATGAGAATCTACAAAAAGGGTTACATCATAGACATCAAGGGAATGGGTACTGTGCAAAAAAGAATGCCTCACAAATGTTACCATAGCAAAATGGGAAGAGTAGACAATACCCAGCATGCTGATGGCATTGTTATAAACAAGCAGTTTCAGGACAAGAAACTTGCCAAGAGAATTAATGTGCATATTGAGCATATTAAATACACTCAAAAAGTCATGACAGCTTCCTGAAATTTGTCAAGGCAAATGATCAAAAAGAAGGGAGCCAAAGAGAAAGGTACTTGTGTTCAGCTTAAGCGCCAGCTTGTCCATCCCAGAAAAACACACTTTGTGAGGACCAACAGAAAGAAACCTGCATTGTTGGAACCTATTTCCTATGAATTCATAGTGCAAATTGGGGATGTTGCTCTGCCATTCAGTACCTAATTGGCAGCTTAGGTCCTACATAAAAATCAAACCATCCTGTGCTGTAAGGGTGGTTTTCTTAGTTGAACAGGTATGTGGTGTCTTCTTACCTCAGGAATATTTGCAGCAGACTTTCACTGTACTTAGTAATTGTGTCTAGTCTTTACTCTTCTGTGTTTTTCTTGCTGAAAGATGTTGCTGAGGTATTGTGCAGATGCATACCCAAATATTGAAATATTTATAAAATATTTATATTGGCTTGATGATCCTGTAAAATCATCATGGAGAAAGATATATCAAAACCAGTGGAAGTCACTTCAGAAACAAATGGAAGTCCATTTCAGTTAAATAAATTGTTTAAAGCACACACACACAAAAGAAGGTAACCAGCTGTGAGCCCAAAGTAGGCCAGCACAAGAAGGCGAATGTGCAGCACCTGATCTCTGTCTTTGAACTTTTAGAAAAGTGAGAAATATATATTTTTTTTGCAAAGAGTCTGAGGTATTCTGTGTAGTAGAAGACTAGGATGATGTATTATTTAAAAAATGTAATCTTTCTTCCACATGCCAGAAATTAATCTCCTATATTCAGAAAAGTATGAGATTTCTAAATCCAAATCATATGAAATGCTCAGTATACATTTATTTTAATGTGCCCCACTATACACATTTCAGCAAATAGAGTCCAATCATTTCAGACCATTTTGTCTTGGTTATTTTCTTTCTTTTGAACTTTGTATGTGTATCCAAATGTATTTTATTTTGAAAGCAGTAAAAGCATATATATATATATATATATATATATATATATATATATCTGCCATTGGCATTTTGTCACAGAGGGTATAAAGACTATATGAGGGCTCATAAAATCCTGTAAAGAAATGAAGACTTTCTTGTAAATCAGTTTTAAGGTCAGCTCTCTTATCCTTGATGAGTTAGAAATGCACTTGGCCTTGACATCCTGGCAAGTACGAGCCTCATAACTGTCTGTGTTTGTTGCCTGGCAATGGACTTTAGTATAAGAATGTAGTTATCTCATTCTAAAAGAATAGCAAACCCTGCATTCATATTTCTTTTTATGATTTAAATTTTTCATGTTTTATTTATATCCATATTTATTATGGAAATTTAAGTAAATACTCATTAATAAGGCTTTAAGCATTCTGATGATTACACAATGAACATGCAACACAGGAAATAGTTGAGCAATCGTTTTACTTTATCTGTATTAGAAATCATTAAATTCAAGGGAATTTTATTACTACAGGTAATTCTTAAATTAAGTGCAGGGAAAATTAAGTATCAATTTGAGAGATATTGATTTAGGTGAAATATCATCTTCCAAATGCAATACAGATATCAATAAAATGTAGTACATTTTGCTGGGCTACTTATATGTTGCTGTCTTTAGAAAATTTATTGAAATTTTAATTTCACTATCTGCAGTAGAACTTTCCTCAACTTTCTTTTCTACAGAGTGGCTCAGAAGTACTTTCAACAGTAAAAATAAATTCTGAATTATTTGCTTCAAGAGTCAAGGACAACTGCCTGGTCCAGAAAATCAGAAGGGATAATAAACATTTCTTGATTCTTTCTGAGTGATTAGATTTTGAAAGAGTTTTACAACTGAACTAGTAATTCCTTAAATATAGAGGTGAGTTCCTCATTTTGATAAAGTACTCTCTTGTTTTCCATGCATGCTTTAAAAATAAAAAAATAGTAACAATTGGAGAAGCAAAGTGTTAATCTTCGCTGCAGTTTGAAAAAATTGTGTTTGATATTATTTTCCCAATTTCATACCTTTTACATGTGACTGGTCATTATACAGCTTTGCTTTATTGGTTCTCTTAACCATTTTCCCTGTTAGATTTGCTAGAAACCTTGATAGGGTCTCTGTGCAGCAGAGAAACAGGCAGAAGAAATAAGGGAAAGAGGATTTATTTTCTTTGAGGACACAGGAGAAAATATGGGGAAGGACATGGTATTCTCTCTGACTAGACAAAGGGAGTCTGAGGCTTTTATGACCTTTTACCAGGGGAGAGGTTTGAAGGGCATGTTTAGATATACCTGATTGGGGGTCTTCCCTGAAGTGGTGGGAAGGGTGGAAGTAGATTATGTCCTGGGCTAAAGTGGAGCAGAAGGGGGAGGTTGTCTTGGGGTAGATAGGTTTTGGTTTTAAGGGCATTGGCCGCGTTAGAAGACCACCATGGTGCTATTAGCAATTCATACTAGGGCCAGAACCTATCGCTTGTCAGTTTCAAATACTAAGCTTTACTCCTATAAAGTGTTCCAAATTCTGTATTGTATTATTTTAATTTAATATTGTCTCCCACCACTTCTGCTAACATTTTGCCCTGAAAAATCTATGTTCCTAGTAAAAGATCATGTTTGTAGAATGTAGCAATATAAACCAGAAGATTATTGTCCCTAGAACTCAAGGAATAAAGAATAGAACCTAACAATAAGAGGCTGAGGAAATGTGTCTTCCCACATTTATTCGGAAAAGCCCATTCCTGGAGGCACCTTTCTGTCCTTTGTTTCCTTAACTGGGAGATTGCCAATTAATGAGATGTAAATAGCTGACTGTTTAACCAAATTAGCTATGCACATTCTTTGGTCTGTTTTTAGCCCTCAGTAAATGTAAGAGATTTCCCTGGCTCAGGGCTCACTTCCAGAGAGACTCATCTCAGTGAGACCTCTGTAGCTGTATTCATCAGATCTTCTCGTCATTGCTTTTGATGCTGACGTATAACCTACAACAGTAGAAGAAGTGCCAAAACTTCTCTCAGATGGATGGCGAGTTAGAGGTGTACCTCCAGAAAAAGGAAGAATAATGGAAAAGACTATTGTGGAGACTTTATTATTTATAGTAATTTATCAATGTTTTTCAGTAAAACACAGATATAGTTTTCAGCTATTGTCCTTTCATCAGAGTACAAAACTTGTACTTCTCTGGGAACTTGGAATTGGAGTGTGTGTGTGTGTGTGTGTGTGTGTGTGTGTGTGTGTGTGCGTGTGTGTCTTTTTTGAGATAAGTCTTACACTTTAGCTCAGACTGGCCTTCAGCCTGCTTTGTAACCCAGGCTGGTCTCAAACTCACAATGATCCTCCTGCTTCAACCTCCTGAGTGCTGGAATTACAAGTGTGTGCCACCATGCTCAGCTTTGAAACTAGAATTTTGAAGAATTTAGTTTTCTCTTCAAAATACTCAAATACTTTATTTACTTTCATTTGGCGATATTGTTGCAGGTAGCCAAATTAAACAAAAACATTATAGGCAGTCAGACAGGGCCAGGCCATCAAAGGAGATAAAATGGAAAACAAGATATCTTATAACTGTGGGAGAGACAGATGTTCCTGCTGTCAGCCAGACCTAAAGACCAAAGATCAAACAAATTCTAACCTACCTAAAGATTCGCATCCAAGATTGGTCATCACCCAGAGGGAGCCAGAGGAATTATTAATCTGACTACTACTGGATGGCTACCTGATAAAGTCCTGTTCTATATTCATGCCCACTTGCTACATGACTTGCTTCCCCATTTGGCCCTGGACTTAATCAATTTTATCTGATCAGTGGTGCTTGTAATCTCATTGGTTAACCATTGTTTTGTCCCAGGCCACATCCACCTAAGTGAGTTCCCATTGTCTCCATTTTAGCCTCACGTGGTTTTACACTATAAAAGTCCCTGGAAGAGACAATTTCCCAGGGACACCCTGCTTGGGCCCTCCTCCTGTTCCTCTCTCAGACAGAAGCTTTCTTTCCCCCAATAAATATATTCTCCATGTGTTCCTAAAATTCATTATTTGGTTTTAGAGAACACAAATTCATCCAGGTTAGATCAGGAGACTATTTTTCCCCTATATCATTTGGAGGTTCCCTGTGTCATTTGGAGGTCACCCACTTGATATCAGTTTTTCTCCCTATATCATTATGAAACACTGAAAAACAAAAGCAGTGTTGCTGATCTATAAGTCAGAGTTTTTGCTTCATTTTTTCTTCTTTCATACGTAGATGGAGCTTTTCATATCAGATTCTAAGAAACTGACATGATTTATTTTCACCAGCAAGAAACTTATCTTTACATGTGGTATGATAATGTGTCACTAGAGATCATTGTCATGTTGTAGTAGCTGGGACCAAAAGGAGAAAAAGATTTGGAATACAGAATATGGGAAATAACTAGCTATAAAGACATGGTCTCTAAGTAAGTGAATAGCAGATTAGGGCTCTCAGGCTTTATCAATGGGCGTACAGAGTGAAAACATTCCCATAGCGAACACCTGGCATTAATTAACAACTCTGCAGCAAACGCTGGGTTAACATCAATGAAAACAATCCCTGTAGATGCTACAGTGTATGGCATTTGGTGACATTTAGAGCATACTAATGTCTTTTCTGCAAGATTAATCATATGACTAGAAATGATGCAAGTGCTTGTTTCATGAGCTTGATATCAGGATCGAGAGAACTAAGTGTGCAAAACGTGCTTGAAGAATAGTAGTCTCAAAAAATGCATCAAAGAAGGGTCAGCCAAATAGCTCAGTGGATTAAAGGGCCTGCTTAGGCAGACACAGTAGCCAGAACTTCCATCCAAAGCCTGCCATGCCAGCCCTGCCCCCAGGGCGAGCTGAGAGGGCAATTGAGACTGTGTGTGGTGGCACGTGCCTATAATCCCAACATTTGGGAGGCGGTAAAGAGGAGCATCAGTATGAGCTCAATCTGTGTGGTGAGACCCTGTCCACCCTGTCCTAAACACAAAGAAAAAAGAAAAAGAAAAGAAAAAAGAAAGTGCACCAAAGAGGAAGAGTTCAAAACAAGGCTCAGTTCTCAAACTCACACCACCATGCCTACCCTGATGCACCAGAAAGTGCGCTTCATTAATTTCCCAGACAACTCTCAAGTTGATCTAATTGACAATTTACTTTATCTCAGTGGCTCTAGTACTTACTCACCAAGGATATAATACTTCCTTCTGGTTCTTCCTGAGTTTTCACTAACTAAACTCATAGTCTAGGAAGTAAAATTGAAATCTGTGAACACATCTATATAAATCTTTATTTATTTTTAAGGAGAATAAAAAATAATAATAATAGAAAATAGAAAAGCTATAAAATTTCACTATGCAAAGTAATATGAATTTGATAGTATTGGTTGTATTGCACGGTGTTGTGTTCTAATTGTTTGTTTAGGTTTCCAGATGTATGCACGCAAAACTAGAAAAGAGGTGTTAGAGATTAAGAGAAAAAAATGAAGCACTAATTGCTACTTTCCTTAGGCCAGCAGAAATCAGCAGTACAACTCTCCAAGCCATCCTGCATTATACATTGATATATTTTCCCTTCCAGTTCTGTGCTCCCTCTCCTGTTCTCATCTCAGTAATTGGTCAAAGGAAAGGAAATTCTGTACAAATTTTGTATACAATATCTTTGAAATTATCCTCTCTTTCAGCTCCCTAGAGAATCATTTAATATCCCGTGTCTGTTCTACTGCCTTTTAGCCACTTGACCAGATATGCCACAAGAGGAATACAATTGCCTCAGCATTCTATTGATACATCATTATTCAGAGATTAAATTCTTATTGCAGAAAAACTGAGATTGGTCAGTGCAGATATTTGTCACGTATTACTGCCTTAACCTTCTAGAAATTCGATATTTGAAAACAAATTGTATACCTTTGTTGTAGGCAGTAGAATTAAGTAGAAATATTATAGGCAGTGAGACAGGGCCAGGTCACCAAGGAAGATTACAAAGAAGACAAGATACCTTGCACTGTGAGGGCGATGGATATTCCTGCTGTGGGCCAGAACTAAAGACCAAATATGAAACAAATACTGACCTCCCTAAATTGGCATCTTAGATTGATCATCACCCTGAGGAAGACAGAAGAACCATTAATCCGACTACTACTGGATTGCTATCTGATAAAATCCTATTCTACATTCATGCCTGCTTTCTATGTGACTTGCTTTCTCATTTGGTCCTGGACTTAATCAGTTTTACCTGAGCAACAGTGCTTGTAATCCCATTGGCTGACCATAGTTTTGTTCCACCTCATGTCCACCTAAGTGAGTTCCCTTGTTCTCCACCACCTTAGACCCACCTTACAGCATGGTTTTACTCTATAAAAGCCCGTGGAAGAGAGAGCTTCCCAGGGACCACCCTCTCAGGATTCCCCTCCTGTACCTCTCTTGGACAGGAGCTTTCTTTCCCTCAATAAATATATTCTGCTCATAACCTCCATTTGTTCCTAAAATTCATTCTTCGGTTTTAGAGAACATGAACTCGTCCAGGTCAGGTCGGGAGTTTCACTTCCTCTATATCATTTGGAGGTCCCTATATCACCTTCTTCCACTCTTTTGGTCAAACAGACTTCCTCAGGATATTCTGCACCCTCCATTCCCTGAATTTCTTTAAAAATAATTTCCTGCCACCTTAAAACAATGCTTTAGGTATGCAGGCTACTCTGACCAATTTACTATAGAAAAGAAACAGGCCCCAAACCAGGTTAGGAATCAAGCTTCTAATTTACAGAATAGTCAGTCCATCAAAGATAAAGATTAGGATGATTCAGCCATGAGTGACTGTGTCCATCTGCAATTCCAGAAATCTGGAATGCTGACGCAGGACAATTGCAAGTTTGAACCCAAGATAACAAAAGTAGCAATTTTGCCAGATCCTTTCTCAAAATTTAAAAATTGAAAAAATATTGAAGTTGTTATGCAGTGTGATATCTTTGGGCTTGATGCCCAACACACACGTGCGCGCGCGCGCGCGCACACACACACACACACACACACACACACAATGATATATTTCTTTTCTTTTCTTTTTTTTTGGCCGCCTGAACATGCCTTAAGGGTATTTCTGGTTTGGCGGGAGTATCTGGGTT
>NW_004524726.1:1033916-1034942 GCF_000260255.1 Octodon degus
AGCAGAGAGATGGAGGGAGGGAAGGAGGAAAAGAGAGATGAGAGACAAAACTATTCAGAAAGGAACAAGAGAGTAAGAACTACAGTGTTGAAGCCCCGACTCAGAGCAGAAGGGTCAAGATAAAGGGTGGTGCGCATGCATATGGATTGCCAGTACAAGTCCCAGAGTCCGCGGGCTGGAGAACCTGGGCTTTGTGTGTTTCAGGGCAGCACAAGAAAAGTTTTCCAACTTCAGAAGAGACAAAAATTTCACTGTTCTTCTACCTTTTGCTTCTAGCTGGGCCCTCAGTGGATTGCATGAATTCTACTCACATTGGATAGCAGCAGGCCTTTTCTATTCAATCCTATCTCTTCTGAAGACTCTCTTACAGCCATTTGCACAAATATTACCTTTCCAGCTGCCTATCACCAAATCTGCTCCAACTGATAACTAAAGAAAAGATCACAACCAGATCATTTTTAGTAGTAACATGCATTATGTTTTAATTGATTGTAAAAACAATTATTTGTAAAAACTTCCAAAATCATAAAACAGTATGATTATGTTTAAATAAAAAGCCATAATAATTTTTATATGTTTGTTTTATATTTGAATTATTCACCCGTTTAAAATTTACTTTAAAATATATTGTGCCCTGGTGCTGGCTGCCAAAACCAGGTTTGGTGGCGTACTCCTGTAATCTAGGATCACTGTGAGTCCCAGCTGCAGAGTGAGACCCCATACCAAATAAATACATAAATGAAACTTTAGGTATGATAAGTATATTAATTAATTGAAATTTTCAATTGGTTTAACCTTTTACATCTTTGGACTATTTTGTTTGAGTTGAGTTACACTATGTTTTTAGTCTATAGGCATTGTCACTTTATATCATGAATAATATGATGTGCTCTGCAGTAAAATTTCATTTGAGATTAAATCTAAATGCATGATAGTCTTTAAGATAAACAAAAAATACCAAAGTAATATTATACTACACTTTACAATTTTCTAGTTTTGTATTAGATGGGTGATAGTAAAAAAAAA
>NW_004524726.1:1035322-1068429 GCF_000260255.1 Octodon degus
TTTAACAGCATCATAAACTCGTTATTGATAGTCCAAACTCTGAATTTCAAAATATAACCTACGTTTCAATACTATAACATTAAGTTAACTTACAAACTAAATCACATTTTTCGTGTAGTGATACAAAGTTCTCCCTGTGTTTCAAGGGTAGCCAGAGTCAATAAATGCATACCTGTTCTCATACAAAGATCATAAACATTTTAAAGGTTGAAAGTCAGTTTTTAAGGACACATTATCATACTCTGAGAAATGGCTAGGAAGACAGTAATAACCAAATTGATGAAAGTACTAAAAGTCCTGCTACCTTTTAAATACAGGTTATTAAACTCTTCAAACCTTTCCCTTTACAAATCATTTTTATGTTTGCAATAATTTTACCAGGTGGATAGATCATTCATCTAAAATATTTAAGGTACTATAATTTAAGGAATTTCTGATATAGAAGAACCTGCAAATGAAAGAAGATGTAGTTGATAAAGTATTATATTTCTAATTAGCTTCTGATTTTATATTATATCACACTGCTTGCAAATTGATATTATATCATATTTTATTATTGTGAGACCTAAATGGCTAAAATTATGTTTCATCTTCAATGGTTTAAGTTCACTTTAGTTTTATAAAACTTTACATGATGATTTAACACAGATTAAGACCGCTAAGCAATAATGTCAAAAGAATAAAGTGTTGATTTGTTGTAGTCCTGTATGTAGCGTATCTTCACATTAGCATCCTGAGACAATGGATAAGGCATATTCATGAAATAAGTCATGGCCTCACTAAATTTCTTACTCTAGGAAGCATTTAGGACACTTCAGATGTGATATACTCAAATCAAGTATTTTTTTTTTGATAGGCTCAATAAATTCCAGTAAGATTAAGACAATGTTACAGATTTACAGGACTTAGAAAGTTAAGTTTGTTCTTCTTTTCTGTAGTTGGTTGATGTTATATGGCAGTCTGAATGGTTCTATTGAATCTTTAAAACTTGGACTGGTGCCTATAGGCTTCAAAATATTTTCTGTGCTTGCAGTAAAGTCTTATAGATTCAGACATTCTATTTCCTTTGAAAAATCATTCTCCAATGAAAACAAAAAATCGTACTTTTGTACTTACATTCCTTAAATATAAGGTCATAAGCCGGTTATAACATATATTGTATTTCCTTGTAGTCAGGAACAGGAGTTAGGACAAATATAGGAATTCCATTATAATGTTTTGTAACTTTCTAGACTTTATTTTCTTTGGGTGCTGTCAATAGCTTTTGATTTGCTCTCCAGTAATCTCCTTACCCCTAAAATCCATGACCCAATTTGCAGTCATTTTGTCACTTCCACTATCATTGTCACCTGGCAAAGTTGATGGTACACTTCTACTTTATATCATTAACAATATTATGTGTTTTGCAGTAAAATTTCATTTGTGATCAAATCTATATACATGATAGTCTTTTAGCTAAACAAAAAATACCAAAGTAATATTATATTATACTTCACAATCTGTACAACTTTCTAGTATTGTATCAGAGGGATGATGGTAAAAAATAATTTTTAAAATTTTATTTAAGGGTCATCCAAATAGCTCAGCAGATTAAAGCACCTGCAAGCAGGCACAGAAGTTAGGGGTTTGATTCCTGGGCCTCCTTGGTGGCCCCGCCCCTGGGGCATGCTGAGGCAGCAATTGGCTTTACTTGAATACCAGGTAAAATGTTTTCTATTGATTTCTCATCTATTTTTTTCACGTTATTAGTTTTTATCCTTCCTCATAAAGTTTTTTTTTTAAATAAACTTACTTTAGTCACAAATATTGCTTTTCTGTGACAGGATTCTACCCAGGATTTACAATCTAGATATTAAATAGATGTTTTCAGCTCCACACATTCAATGCTAGGTTTAGCCTCCCTCCTAGATTTACTTTGGCTAATTTATCCTTAATGTCAGATAAAAGGACCTCCATCCAACTAATTGCTTCTTCCAAAATTTTGGAATCACTCTTTGTCATTAACTTCTTTAAAGCCTTATTTGATGAGTTGGAGAAAATTGTTAGTCTCATTTGGAAATCACAGTGAAAGCTTGATCACTTTCTGTGACCACCAAAGTCTCATCCTGGTCCACAGTATCATTGTCTCTATTTCGCAGACAATGGTTTCATTGTTCTCCCTCTTTTGTCCTAGCCAAGTTCCTTCTACATTTAGGCAGAAACATGTCAGGATGCAAATTAAATCATGTCAGAACTCTTATTGTCATTGTGACTAAACAGAATGAAATCCAGTGTTATTGCAATGATGTGGAAGTCCGTAATGCCTGACCCTGTTTTCTCTCTGTCCATTTTTCTGATGCTACTCTACTGCTCACTCTGCTCCAGGTTTAGTCTACTTGTAGTTCCTGAAATGTGTCCTTCGTTCCCCTGACTAAGAAAACTATCTGGGCTGTCTTCTAGGCCTGGATTTCTTTCCTAGTGTGTGTTCCCTGAGCCTGTTCATTTTGTTGACCACCTTGACTGGATTAAGAGAATCCTGGAAAGGTGATTGGGTTGGGAAGGACCAAAGTAGGAGAATAGCCTGTCAGGAAGTGGGGTGTTATGACTTGTATCTAGATGTCTCTCCAGAGGCTCTTACGGTCATAAATGGGGCTTTGCAGAGGTGGCAGGACCTAGGGTGTGTACTGCTGGAATAAATAATGTGATATGACTATCATTTCATGAGGCAATGCCAAGATTAATGTGGACTCGCCCTGGGTGTGAGTGCTATCTGCTTATGGGTGAGTAACCTGGACATGATATGAGACAGAAAAAGGCGCTGCTTGTCCCTTGTTTGTTGCTGCCTTGCTGCCTTCTGGCTTGGACTGTTTTCTATTTGCAATTCCCCTCTGCCATGCCACCCTGCACTGGAGCCTCCCAACTCTGGCTGAATCTACTATAAATTCTGAGCCAAATAAGCCTGTCCTCCTTTAAAGAGAATTAATTAAGACAGAGGTGAAGGTGCAGGCTCTGGGCTATAGTCTTCTGTTCTGCAGATGCTCCCAGCCAGTTCCTGCATTGTGTGCTCTTTTCCTACTTCAGGGATATCAGGAATGGAGCAGCTCTTCCGCACCAGCCCCTTCTACCATGATGTTTCCTACTTAAGTGCAGCTGACCATGGATAGAAATCTCTGAAACAACAATAAACTTCTCTTCCTTTAAGGTGTGATAGTAATCAAAAAATTCATCAATACGCTTCCTTGTCCCAATTCTTCATCTATGTGGCAAGACATCTTTGATCTTTCCTTCCCAACACTATAGAAAATGGGCACACCCTCCATTATATCTTTCTCATTGAACAAAATTTTTTTCCTTTTAGGACTTAAAACTGCTATGAATTTCTACCAGTTATATAATACATGATACAACTATACTGTTACATATGTATAATATATATATATATATATATATATATATATATATTTCCAAGATGTCAGAAAAATAATGTCTTCCTACAATAGAGTAGGTGAGAAACCTTAAAAATTTGCATTTATAAGGTTATATTAAGTATGTTAATGGATTAAGGAATTAAGGAGCCTGCTTAGGCAGACACAGGGATCAGGGTTTGATCCCCAGCATGCCATGCTGGCCCTGCTCCCAGGGCACAGTGAAACCATGACTGAGACTGGACATGTGGGTGCAAGCCTGTAATCCCAGGGTTTGGGAGGCTGAAAACAGGAGGACCACTACGAGTCCAATCTGTGTAGTCAGACACTGTAGATGGAGACCTTGTACTAAAAAATTAATAAAATTAAAATTTAAATAATGAGATGAAAAGGGAAACAATTTCATATAAAACTTCAGAGTTTAATAATGAAAAAAAGGTATTTGATTAAATATTACAGCAAAAAAGAGTGAACAGCCATGTGCATTTCTTTGAGAAAAACACTCTAGACTGAATGGCAGCAGAAGTAGAAATCTCAGAGTTAAAATGCTGGTCTAACTAGATAAGTGTGGTAACAAATCTGGGAGGTACTAAAATGAGGAGGCTGCAATCATAAATCTGTTTTTCAGAGCATTTCTCCCTATAAAGAACTGTTTATTATTATTATTTTTTAATGTATGTAGGACAGGGTCCATGGGGTCTACAATGTCTCACTACGTAGATCAGACTTGCAGTGATTTTGCTGTTCACAGCTTCCCAAGCGCTGCGATTATAGGAGCACACCACCACGTCCAGTTTCAATCACCATCTTAGCATGTCTCAGGGGCCTGCTGGCACAGCATGAAGGGGATCAAACCCCAGCCGCTGAGCTCTGCCTAAGGAGGTGCTTTAATTCTCTGAGCTATTTGGCCAGTCCTCCAAAAAAGAAATGTTTAAAGCCTTCAAAAAAGTGATGAATCATATATGAGGAAGACTATAACAGATAGAAAAGAATAAAAGAATGCAAAATTTCTAGGAGAAGAGAATAGCCAGCATGATTGAAGGAAAGTTAAAATGAGGCAAAAAAGGTAAAGAAGCCATTTAGGAGATGATGAAAACAAAAATTCTTCCCAGATCTTTTAAAAGCTCACAGGACACTGGGAGGACTCAGTCCTTACTCCGAGTTAGAGAGGAAGCTACTAGAGGGTTTTAATTGAGAAATACATTTTAGCACTCTCATTGAGGCTGTTCCACTAATAAATTGCATAGGTGAAATTGAAGGAAATTGGACAAATAATTTGAAGCCTCCTCCAATAATCCAAATGAAAGACATTTACAGTGTAAATTAGAAAGTGAAGGTTTAAGAGAGAAAATAAAAAGCACAGGAGGTAATTTAGTTACTTATCTCATTGCTGAGGCAAAATATGTGACATCCGGTGTTAAAAGGAGAAAAGGTTTATTTAGTTCACAGTTTGTAGAGGGTATCTTAGTTACTCTTCACTTGACAGGACAAAATACCCAGCACCCAAAGTTAAGGAAGGAAAGGTTAAATTAGCTTACAGTTACCGTCTGGTTCAGTCCATACTCAGCTGGCTCCAAGACAGCATGCCTCATGGCAGAGAAGAACACACTTTATGGTGTGGTAAAGAGCTAAGAGCCAAAAGGCAGTGGGTCAGGAAGCCAGCATGCTTCTCTCCCCTCTCTGCATTGTAGTGAAGATTACAAAGTAGTCGTAGCACCCGCACCCACAATAATCAATCACAAGCTCCAGAAGCTGCCCCAGGACTGCATGGGGCTTTCTGAACACACCTGTACACAAACCATAACAGAGGGCTTAGTCTGCAGTTTGCTTGCCCCAAAGCACAGCAATATGGCCGAGGGGAACACTTTTATGGATTCTGAGGACAGCAAAGAACAACAAGAAAAGATAACTGTTTCTGTATGGAAGCTGATCCCCCCTGGAGCAGGCGCAGCACTCACACCTTAATCCTAACCAGAGCTGTGTTGAACCAATCGATGGACTGATTTACTAATCACACACTTAAATCCCAGCATCACACATTCTAGATCCAGCCACCTCTGGAAAAGTCTTAGGACTGGAACATCTAGACCCAGACTGTAGCTGAGACAAAGATTTTAATATACATCTTTTAATGACTTTAGTGAATTTTAGGACAAAGAAGTTACAACTTTGCTGAAGTAAAATATAGTGTAGGTAGACAAGGACAAGGGAGCATCCAAATAAAACTAAAAGTTAGGATTTTGCTTTGACAAGAGAATGAGCCTAGAGATTAGACATAATTTGACAGTTAGAAACCACTATACGTTCATCTATTCTTTCCACACTTGAGTAGCTTTGAGATGGTATTTCTTTTGTTTGTTTCCATTTGCTCAAGTACCAACAAGTAACTGATTGTAAACTACAAATATTTATTAACCAAATAAATACTTGGATCATAGAACTGATGTTTAATTAGGAGTATAAATTTTAAATATTAATACACATCATTCATATAGAAGATACATTATGCTTATATACTAATTTAGAGTCACTTTTTACTTTCAAACAATAAAAAAGCAAATATATATTTAAAACAAATTTTTTCTTTATTTTATTTTCTAAAATATACAATAAATTGTGTTTAGATGATATTTAACTTTTTTGCATGAAGATTCTATTAAACATTTGATGAATGCTAAATTTTATTCTCCCAAATGTAATGTACACCTGTACATAAACATAAAATTTTACATAGGATTTTCATGTGTATTAAGGATTCCTTTAAATATAATATTAAATGTCCATTTTAGATTGATTTTACATGAGATGTAAATATACAAAAATAAATGGAAGAGTAATCTGTAATAAAATTACATGGATGAACAGTGTGTGCCATTTAAAATTAAAAAGATATTTACTTTATACAATAAAATTAAAGCATCCAAGAAATCAATGTATGTGAAACAATATAGATATAGTATTTATATTGATATACATATATATATATATATATGTGATATATCTATAATTGTTTACTAGGTTCAATAAGTTCAGTTGTAATCAAGTAATATCTATACTGATAGAACTCACAATAGTTGAAAGAGGAAGACGTGAAAAATTGAGGAATACAAGGGAGTTTAAAGAATGAATATTGATATTGTATATTTTCTGCATGTGTGAAATTTCTGACAATTTAACAAACTATATCTCATTATTTCTCCATAATTATATACAAGAAATTTACATAACTGAAAATTTTCCATTAAGTATTTTAATATGTATATTTATTTTATTAATTATAGAATGTGGGACAGAATAACGGCTACTTCCTCACCTGCCTATCACCAGTGACCTTTATAATTTAAAGCGAAGAACTTAAAACGTTACTTTATAAAGCAAAAAACATTTTTAGTTTCATTTTAAACTTAACAATCATGACCCATGGAGCTTTTATCAATTTACTTTAACCTTAATTTAATCAGATGAGTAATTAACAGTGGAGAAAGTGTAACATTTGATTCACAGAAAAAGAAAACAAGAACAGTACAGGACTGAGCAACCTATTTTTCATTCCAAAATGTTGGAACCTGGGTGCAAAGAATAAAAGTAAAGGTCTGGTGAATAGCTCAGCAGAACAAAAGCCCTGCTTAGACCCTGCACAGGGACCTCAGTTTGATCCCCAGCACCACATGCTGCACCAGCCCTGCCCCCAGGGAGGGCTGAGCTGGCCAGAGTCTGGCAAAATGGTGCTCACACTTGTAATCACAGCACTGGGGAGGCTGAAAGCAAGAGGATCACTTCAAGTCAGAGTTGTGTGGTGAGACCCTGCAACAACCAAATACATTAAAACAGCAACAAAAAAAAATTGTCCAATAAAAAAAGAAAAAACCTAAAAACAGTAAAACAAAACAAATTTTTACAAGTTGGAAAAGAGAAGAAAATATGTTTTACTTTTAAGATTTCATAAGGCAATCAAATTTGCTCTTGCATTAGTTTACTAGAACTCATTCTGGGCATCAAACATACAGAACAGAAATTTGGAACAGCCTTATGACAGACTCTGGAAGCTGAGGCAAGTGTTCAGTTTAATGTTTAAAAAATCCAGAATTATACTTTGATGATAATATGGAAAAACAAAAATGGTCAACATTTCTGATTGGAATGTGAGTTTCTGTAATCTTCATGAAATATAATTTGCAACATCTGTCAAAAAATGCACACTTTAAAATGTTCACCAGTAAATATTTACTGTACTAAAGATACTTAATTACAGTAAAGTAATTCAGGTACAGGATTTTCAGTTCCGTATTTTAACATTATTGCCATGGGAAATATCAGAAACTACCTAAATGGCCATCAGCAGAAAACAAAATACTTGTCATTTATTCATTAATAGGTTTATTTTCATCCTTCAGAATAAATCATCTTCACTGAGTGCAGTTAAACATATGTTTTGAAAGAGAAAAAAGCATATGGATATTATAATTATTAAAAATATGTGCAGAGTGAAATGCAGATGTGTGTTACATGTGCACAGTAAATCAAATACTCCTAATAATGAATGCATTCTCTTGGAATTGATTTTATTAGTATCAACATTAAAACTGCATAAATGTAAAATTAAAAATAAATTAATCAAAGTAAGATTTTAGTATGTAAAAGTGAACAGAAAGTAATGAAATTCACTAATTCTATCATTGTGAAAAGAAAGGTAGCAGCTAAAAACCAAAAATGAAGGTGAAGATTGTATAAAACTAGACCTTTTCAGTGTCCACTGAGTTGAGACGGATCAATAGAACTATTTTGGAGGTTTCTAAGGTGAAGAGTAACGATCCTCTCCAGGATAGAACGTGCTGTACTTTTATGTCACATTTGATCTATAGTGTGGTGTAATTTTTGGCATCAAAAGGAGTGGAGCGAAAAGAGTGGCTGTCTTCTCTCTGTCTTTTTCCTTCTCCATCAAAATGAGACAGTTGGCAGAGTTCTAATATTTCTAACTGGATTCTGTTGATGGTTGGTCTTCAAATCACAAGTTCAGAAGTTCAAATGTTTGAAGTATGTATTTTGGTCATTTACATATTTATTAAAAAATTCAAAAAAGTTATTTATGACCTCTCAGTCATGACTAGTGCTCACTTCAGCAGCACATATTCTGAAATTAGAACAGTACAGAGAAGATTAGTAGGGCCCTGCACAAGGAAGATAGGCAAATTTTTGCAGTGCTCCATATTTTTATCTTGTAACTTTGGGAGAGAAAGGCACCTCCAGAGCTCAAAACAAAAGATTAAACAAACGCACCTACATACCTCCCCAGGGGTATGCATCAGGGATTGCTGTTCTAAACAGGTATCAAGCACCTTGAGAAAGCGGAGACTAGTCACTAATCCAAACCCCCACAGGAAAAGCCCCTGTTCTGTATTCATGCCCACTTACAATGTTCCTCACTTCCTCATTTGATCTCAACTTAATCAATTTTACCTGCGAAATTGTGATTGCAACCCTACTGGTGGATCATAGTTTTGTCCAACCTCCTGCTCACCTTGGGAATTCCCATGTTTCCCACTTTGGACCTGCCTCACTTGTAGTTTTGCTCTATAAAATTCACTAGAAAAGACAGGTTGCTTGCCAATTCCCTGGGGTCTCTTTCAGTCCATCTCTTAGACAGAAGATTTCTTTCCCTTAATAATATATTCTGCTCTTTAAAAAACTATAACAAATAAAATAAGAACTAAAGGTAAATATATTGAGTATGTTAATATATTTATATATTTAAATATTTTATATTTTTAATATACTGAGTATTTTAGTCACTCCCAAATATCTATTTTAATTTAATATCTTACTTGAAGATACTTCAGTATATAACAATATCATTCATTGTTGGAAATTGATGCATGTGTGTAACACAGCTTAATTCGTTTTCCTCCACTTACCTAACTCTTCTTCCTTGCTCCCTCTTCCATCTCTTGGTCCCCCTCCCTTTGCAAAACATCCATGTCTCTACTTTTATGTGTTTAATTTCTTTCTTCTTTTGTTTTTACTTTTATTTTTATTTATTTATTTTGAGGAACCGGGAATTGATCTCAGGCCCTAGCGCTTGCCAGGAAAGCATTTATTCTACTGAGATATCTCCCTGGCCCTTTCTTTTTTTATTATTTGCAGCATTTCTTCACAAGGCAAAAACATTCACTGAGAGCTCCTCCTTATAGTGAGACTTTCTAAATTTCTTCTGAAGACATTCTAGAATGCAGTATTAACAAAAGAGTTTCCTACTCTTGAATTTGTCAAGTATTATCAAAGGAATTGTCAGTTAAGAAAGCCACTCTGCATGTGTGTTATAAGTCTAGATAGATTCTGTAGTCTCAAAGGATCGCTTCTCCCAAAGTGTTGTAGACAGCTAAGTTAGATAGAAATATGATAGGTTAGACTGGGCGTGGTAGCGCGCCTGTAACTGTAGCTGTTGGGAGGCTGTAGACAGACGGATCACAAGTCCGATCTAGTAGTAAGACCCTGAACACCCTGTAGATCCTCCCCCCACCCCCCAAAAAAGAAAGAAATATTATAGGCAGTCAGAAAGGGCTAGGCTCTAGAAGGAGATAACAAAAAAGACAAGATACCTTACAACTGTGGGTGGGATGGATGCTCCTGTTACGGGCGAGACCTAGACACCAAAGATCCAACAAGTGCTTACCCCCTTAAAGATTAGCATGCGGGATTTATCATCACCTTCAGGAGCTAGGAAGGGTCACTAATCTGACTACTACTGACTGGCTACTGGACAAAGTTCTGTTCTATATTTGTGCCCACTTGCTACGTGCCTCTCTTCCCATTTGGCAGGATCTCATTTTGTAGGCTGTACTTGAACTCACTGTGTGACTGAGCCTGGCCTCAAACACAGTTTTTGTTTGTTTGTTTATTTTTCCCCCAGAACTGGGGATTGAACTCAGGCCCTTGTGCTTGCCAGGTAAGTGCTTATTCTACTGAGCAATCCGGCCTCTCGTCCCATTTGATCCTGGACTTAATCAATTTTACCTGAGTAATGGTGCTTATAATCTCGTTGATTGACATAGTTTTGTCCCACTTCATGACCACCTAAGTAAGTTCCCGTGTTATCCACCTTAAACCTGCATGGTTTTATGCTATAAAAGTCCCCGGAAGGGACAGCTTCCCGGGGACCACCTATTAGGTTCCCCACTCCTGTCCCTCTCTAGGACAGGAGCTTCCTTTCCCCAATAAATATATTCTTCTCATAACCACCATTTGTTCCTAAAATTCTTTTTTTTTTTTTTTTTTTTGGCCGAACCAGGGATTGAACTCAGGCCCTTGAGCTTGCCAGGGAAGCACTTATTACACTGAGCCATCTCCCCGGCCTCCTAAAATTCACTTTTTGGTTTTAAAGAAAACGAACTCTTCCCAGCTACCTTTCAGGTCTGGAGTTTTATTTTTTCCCGTATATCAAAAGGACAAAAGATGCTTAAAAACAAAACTCAGTAAATATAGGTTTATAGGAAAATGATCGGTGCATAAGTAGACAATGGAGGATATAAAATAGTTCAAAGGTGAACAGTAAATATATGCAGAGATAGGTATGTTATGTGTGTATATCATTAAAATTGTGTGTACATATTTATACATATACATAAATATGTATTCAGAGAAAATGATTATGTAACACAACTGTAAATTTATAATTAATCATTTGTGGACAAAATTGTGAATAAGTCTACATCTACAAAGATTTTAGAAAATGCATGCATAAATTTTAAATTCAGAAAAATAAATATGTATTAAATTAAATACAAAAGAAACATAGAATAACAATATGTTAAAAGTTTTACTACAGTTTGTTTGAAATCATTCAAATTCATTATGAATCATTTAAAACCTTTCTGTTTCAGTTTTCATAGGCTTACTTAAAGAATAACTACTAATTCAAATCAATTCAACTTAATTTAGCATAATTTATTCAGTGAGTAAATAAGAAAAATCTATGTGAAATGCCTAAATCAATATTAAATAAATATCTGGCATGCTCCTATAATCCCAGCTCTTGGGAGGCTGTAAACAGGCTGATCATTACGAGTCTGATCTAGTAGTGAGACCCTGAGCACCCTGTAGACCCTTCCCTAAAATACAAAAGAAAAATTAAATATCAATTTCATTTAATATCATGACTTAACAGTAAGGTTATTAAACATTTTGAACAAAATATACAAACAATTTGGAATTAATCTTTTACAAAGAAAAGTTCCATAGTTAAATTTAGAATAATTAAAATAGCAACTCTCAGCTACACTATATTTGTGTGTTTATATGTTTACAAAATCCAATGCTTAAGTAGATATATTTATTAAAATTAAAGTAATAAAATCATGTGTCACTCTTTTCCTTGTACTTCATTGATGCAGCACATTTATGAGAGAACTTTATTTAACTAAGTACCTCTACTCTAAGTGCAACATGTTCATATTCTATAGCTTGAATGTAATCATTTTTCATGAACACTGAACACAATTTATCAATATGTTTTGCTGCATTGAGTGACACAAATTATTTTCTAGGGATCTCTGCTTGGGGATGAGTCAATTCCCCCAGTTTTGCAAGTAGAGCATTTGCCATCTGGCATATTGCTTCATGTTAATGGAGAGTTTCCAATATATCATATATATGAGCTCTACTGATACTTTTATTTTTAACTTTTCCTCTCAATGAATATCAGTGTTCATGTTGACAGCATTTCTCCAAGAAATAAAAGATTTCTTGTTATTGTCTCACACTTTCTAACATAATTAAGCTTGCAAGTATGTCAGAAGATGTTCTTAAACGTGATGCTCAAACTTTTCTAAGTGCAAGTGTCACCTGGGATCTTATGAAAATGCAGATTGCAAGGAACTATAACATAGTCTTGAGAAGTTTCAGATTCATATTCTGATTAATCCTCTTGCATGATGCCAAGTTCACTGATGTACAATTAACTTCCTGAAAATAGAACTCTGCATGTAAATATGAAAATTCCAATTTTAAAACATGAGTTTTGCAATTTATACTAAGGGCAAAATGAAAATAATTATCCATTTAAGTATCAATAAATTTAACACTACATAATTTGGCCTAATTTTCTAGGTATGAACTTAAATAAAAAAGACTTGTGGAAGTTTATATTTCATCCTCTCTTTTTTTAACTCCTGATTTATTTCATGGCAGGATATTTATTGTTCTCATTATTATTATATAAGTCACTTGTGTCAGAACAAATATCCCAGTCATTACAAAATTTAGAGGTTAGTTTTGTCCATGTGGGTAAGAGCTGGTGATGCAACCAAAACACGATGTTGAACAAATAGCTATAGTTCAACTATCTATTATTATAACCAAGTGAGTACTGTACTAAAGAAATATTCCGAAGAAGTGCAAGGTTTTGCTACATTAAATTCTGAAACCAATAGATTAACCAATAAAAATATATAAATGTATATATATATATATAAAATATAGTTCTCTTTTTTCATTCCAATATTTGAAAGACACCTCTATTAAAATATTAAATATGTAACATCTTACATAGAAAATAATCACAATAATAATATTCTTTATAATATTTATAAGGAGGACAAATTATTTCCATAGCTTTATTGTGAACATGATGATACTGAAAATGTATATAACATTTTATATAACAAACTAGCATATAATGTAATTTAAGTATTTCAAAAATAATCTAAATATAGATGCATAATATTTTTTCTAAACTACTTGTATTTCTCTTTTCTCTCTTAATAATTCATTTTCAATATAACTATCTTAGTTTTCTCTTAACCTTAAATTCTCCTTCCACATTTCATATTTTTAACCACCTAATTGCAAATCTTATTAAAATTTCCTTCTCAATTCTAGTAATTCCATTTCAACAGTTTTTCATAGTACCAGGCCCTTCCTTGTACTGATCTTATCTCACATTTATTGATATTCAAATCCTTGTTATTTTTATTGTCTCCTTCCATGTACAAGCAAATAAATCGCCTTGCTTCATTCTGCAGTCAGTGTCAAACGTCCCTCAACTGCATAATTCCTTTTCATGAATATATAGGGGTAAGCAGATAGTTCATAAACAAAAACCAATTTGCATAGGAAATACTTCAAAGAATCAACATCTGGCACACCACTTTATTGAAAAGCTTTTGCACATCAAAAGGAATCATCAACAGAGTGAAGAGACAACTCATAGAATGAAAAAAAGATTTAGCCAATTGTCTCCCTGAAAAGAACATCTATCCTGAACATTTGAATAATTGAAAAAAAATTAGATTCCCCCAATTCAAAGACCCAAATCCAAAGCTGAACATCTGAGATGAGGACACATTTTTCAAATGGAAAATAAAAATATGAGAAAAATGTTCAATATCACTGGTTATTTAAGAGATGAAGTTAAAACATCACTGAGATTCCATCTCAATCCAAAAAGAATAATATCAGGAATTCAACCAATGGTAAATGCTGGAGAGGTTGAAGGGAAAACACTTCTTCACTGTTGGTGGGCGTGCAGACAGATGCAACCACTGTGGAATTCAAGATAGAGATTCCTCAAAAATCTAGGATTAGAGGCCCCTTTTGATCCAGCTTTAAATAACCCTTCTGGATATCTGCCAGAAGAATCAAAAGCGTCATGACACAGTTCAGTATATTCACACCTATTTATACATGTTTATAACAATATGTTCTCCTATGTTTATAGCACGTTGTGTATTAGCTCAATTGTGGAGCCAACCCAAATGCCCATCAACTGAGGAATGAATATAAAAGATGTATTTTATATAATAGATTAATAGCCATAAAGAAGAATAAGCTTCAGATTTTTACATTTGGACAGATGGAAATTGAGACCAAACTCATTAGTGAAGTAAATCGGACTAACATTTGTAAAAACCATATTTTTCCCTAGTGTGAGAAATTAAAAGTATAAATAATATCTGAAATGTACAAGAGATATTATGAAAGGGGAAGAAATTGTTAAAACAAAGGAACTAGGGTGGAGGGAAAAAGAAAGGGAAAAAGGAAAAAAATGCAGGGTAGTTATATTAGTGTTTGAAACAGGCAATCACTGAGTAACTCAGTGCAGAGTGAAGTCCAAAGTTTTCACCATTTGAGAGATACAAAAAAAAAAAAAAAAAAAAAAAAAAAAAAAAAACAATAACAGGGCCAGATATATAGCTCAACAACAAAGCACCTGCCAGGCATGTGCAAGGGTCCTGATTATATCAATGTTTTTCAACACCATCAAATATTATAACATGGATTTTAAAATGTTACAATATTGCCATAGCAAAAGGAAATTAAGTACAAAATCTTAGTATAAATTACTTAGAATAATATATAATACATGAAACAAATTGTACGTTTATAATATTTAACAATGAATAAAAATTAGATAATGCAAGAGATTGTGACACCCAAGGAAAATATTAAAGCTACAATTTAACTGGAAAGTGCTTTTAAAAATTTCCAAGTACAGGGGAAGGGGAGATGGCTCAGTAGGATAAGTGCTTGACCGGCAAACGCAAGGATCTGAGTTTAATCCCTGGTTCTGCCAAAAAATTTTTTTTTTCCAAATACCGTAGAATTTTATAATAGGAATACATTGGGCACATTTGCTTCAAAACTTTTCAAAGAGTTTTATTTAATCACATATAATGATATGATAAATTTATCAATGTTTGAACTCAGGAATATGTTTCTAATCATTTTACCTTCTTCTGAAGCTAACTAATTGCATGTCCATACTGTACTGATTTAGATTTCTAGAAATCAAGATGACACTAAATACATATAAAACTATAAAGTAGCAGTTTTTAAAAATGTATTTTTGTTTAACTTTTCAAAAAATTTATGCTATTACACATCTTTGTACTAAACCATTAAATAAATGAAAATTTTCAGAAATAGAAGGGGTTATAAGATATGGAAATTAACATATTTAATTTTAAGGAACAAAGCATGCTTTCATCTAGTTAATAGATGCTGACATCAGTTTGTTACAGAAAAATACCTCATGGTGGGCCTGTTAAGACATGAATCAATCCCTGTCAATTTTGCAGATGCCAGTTTTTAGCTGTAATCATAACTGGCATAAATTGCATTTTCGCTTCCTAATCCATGGGCTGATTCCTCACAAAAGACAGGAGCACTATGTGACCAAAAGCTATTAATGCTACTCAGAACACAAGACCTTCAAATACATTGAAAATATTTTAATACTCAAAAAATTATTAGTAATATGAAATACTTTAAAGATCCCCAGAAATTTAGTATCACACCTATGCTTTACTCCCAAGCTTATACAATTTAGAATATAACTATGTCTTTAAAGTTAATCATGTACTATTCTAAACTCATTAGGCTGGTGGCTGCTAACCAGGTCTTCTTCAAACCCTTCTGCAAAGTTTTCTTGGGCCAAATAAATTCATCTTGTGACTCAGGGTGTACATTTTTTATCTGAAAAATGTTTTTAATTTTCACATAAACATGAGGCAACAAACTATTCCTTTATCTAAGAAGGAACACCAAACACACTTTTGTAACTCTCAGATATAAAACACAACGGCTGGGGGGTTAGCTCAGTGGACTAAGCACCTGTTTAGGCAAGCACAGGGGATGGGATTTGATCCCTGCCACCACATGCCACACCGTTCCTGCCCCTGGGCACACTGAGTTGGCAACTGTGTCTGGGCTTGGTGGCTCACACTTGTGATACCAGTACTGGGAAGGCTAAAAGCAGGAGGATCACTATGAGCCTGAGCGGCATAGTGAGATCCTGCACAAAATTTTTAAAAAGAAGAAATAAAAAAATAATAAAAATAAAGCAATGTATTAGTCAGCTTTTTAGTTGCTCTAAAAGTTTCTTGATACCCATATCTTAAATAAAGAAGTTGTTTTGGCTCCAAGCAAAGAAGTTCATGGCAAAAGCAAGTTGTAGGACAAAACTACTTAATTTATGGCAACTGAGAAGGAGAGGAGGGTATTATGCTTGAGAAGAAGGGACGAGAATCAGATATAGTAACTTGGGTCAAAACTCAAGAACTGGGACAAGTGAAATCAGTTCCCTGGAACCAGTTTTCTAGACAGGTCTTCTGAAACAGAGGCCCTTGGGATCTCTTTTCTAGTGAAAGACCTTACACTTTAACTCTGCAGTCCTTCAGTGAAATCGTACTAATTCTCTGGGGTGACCTCAGTGCATTTCTCTTATCCAAGTTCAGAGTATTTTATTCTTTTAATAGCATTAATCTCTTTTGTAATCATGCCTCGTTCATTTCTACCTTTACACATTTTTAAAATATATTATGTTGGTAATCTGTCTACCAGCTCTTTTATTTATTTATTTATTTTTGTGTGTATGTGGTACTGAGGATCAAACTCAGGACCTTGCGTTTGTGAGGCAGGCGCTTGTGCTGCTGAGCTGTATCCCTAGCCCTTTTACACAATTTTTCAGTAAAAAACTTATGCTTTCAAATGCTGTTGCTTTGTGTTTTACTTCAGATTATCACTATACAACTGGCCAAAAGAAGGAAATAACACCCTAAACATTGGACTAGGTTGAATTTCTTTTATCAGATCACTTAGTTCACCTGTGTTAATCATCACAGTCTTAAACATAGGCAGAATGTGGACAGAGTCTTTGCCAGAGTTCAACAAATCTGAACGCTGGATCATTTCTCAGTGTCAACCTCCTTTCCAACTAAAACCTCATGAGCTTGGACTGTACTATTTATGTTCCTCTCATCATTTTGGTTTTTTGCACGGCAACAAGAATTCCTCATGGAGCATCTCAGGTAACATTTTATATTTATAAACTCATCTAAAGATCTGTATGAAGTCTCCAGGCAAACAAATTCCAAAAGCTTCTGAACATCATAGTCATATATAGCAACAGCACTGAGCCCATGCTTGGTACCATTATTTGTTTGCTTGTTTGCTTTAGTTTCTTTTAGGGTTGCCCAAGATACTTGACACCTGCGAGGTTTGTTTGGGTCTTGGTTTCAGATGTTTCAATCCATTGTTGGCTGGCTCCAAGGAATAAACAAGCTTGTGAGGACACAGAAGAGCAAAGCTGCTTGGTTCATGGTCACTGGGAGGAAGAGCTAAGCAACAGCACCAGACCACACCAGCTGTAGCACCCAACGTGAGGCTTGAACACATGACTCACCCTGACATACTCAGATGTTTGTGTAAGTAATGCCTTAGGCAGCTCAAAATCAAACAAGTTGATAATCTGGTGGGCTTAATTTATTAACAATCATAAAACACATAGCAGGGAGACTTTCAAGACTGTACTTTCAGCTCTCTAGGATTTTTCTTTTTCAGCTGATATATCCTGGGCAAGATTCGCACGTGAAATTTGTATTTTATATACATGCATTACCTACATATATGAGTATCTCTCTGTCATGAAGAACTCTCTATTATACTCATTACCATAGCTCAGGTGTTATATTTTCCAAGGAATCACTGCCCATAGTTTGTTTTGTCTTTGGATTTGGTTCTGAAAATTGAACTCAGGCCCTTGAGTTTGTTGGGAAGCACTCTGTCATTAAGCTATATTCCTGGCCCCTGTCCTTAGATCTTCAGATTTCTCTCTTCTTTTAATCACTATCCTAGACAACAGACACGTCCTGGTCAGATCATTACATATATAGATACCATCCTTAATGAATACTATCTGTGTATGTGCCAGGCTATGTGTAACTGAATGGTACATTTAAAAAATATAGTCCCTTGCCTTACTTTACTTCTGAGATAGTCTTTCTTTCTTTTTAATGAGTTTTAAGAACTCTGCAGCTTCAACCTATATTGTCATGCCACCATCTTACATATATATATATATATATATATATGTTTCACAATATTAATTGATAGAATATTGATGAGTTTGGTTTTAAAAATATATGTGACAAATATGTTGACCAAAGTATCAAGACAACGGTTTGTAAGACAAATGATGCTAAGAATATTTTTAGATAACTATTTTGAGGTAGTACTAAAAGAAAAATCACTTTATATAAATGATTTATAATAGCATTGGATAAATGCAGAAAAATGTTTCTAGTATAAATATTGAATCATCCACTTTTGTGTGTGTGTGTGTGTGTGTGTGTGTGTGTGTGTGTGTGGAACCAGGGATTGAACTCAGGCCCTCATGCTTGCCAGGGAAGCGCATATTCCACTGAGCCATCTCCCCGTCTCCCCAGACCCCCTTTTTTATAGTGTTTTTTTTGTTTGTTTGTTTTTTGAAATCATCCACTTTGCACATATGCATGTATATGTACATGAATTCAGAGCTCTGAATATGCTTTCAGTGCCTGACATTTTCTCCATGCTTTTATCAATAATGTAATAGGACATACTCATCTATTATTTTGATGCCAATATTAGCCTTTCTTCATAATCATATTAGTTATTGATCAATAGCAAAATATTGTGGTCTAGTTATAGGCTCAACCACAGAACAGAACATGTCTTTCATCAAGGTGTATCTGATAAGTGTTTCTTTTTCCTCCATAGCCATTAGTAGAAGCCAAATGAGAACATTAACTTAGTATTAAAACTGGAAGTATATAAATAGCCAGAACACTAGAGCCTGGTTTACTATTCTGTATCATATACCATTATATGTGGAAATAGTGCAACTTTTTTCAGTAAAATATTAGATTGCTTTCTCAATGTGTATATGTAGGAGTCACCAATAATGAACTAAGTAATTACTGCCATATCAGAGAACAATACTCCTTTGTACTCCTATAGAAGAAAGACTTACTGAAAGTAAATGATCACAAAGTGGCAGTGAACATGTTTCACCATATAAACATTCCTAGGCCCTTTTGTTGTTTGTTTTTTTCATTTCGGTATTTTTTTTTCAGAACCAGGGATTGAACTGAGGCCCTTGTATTGCCAGGCAAGGGTTATTCTACTGAGCCATCTTCCCAGCCCTAAATATTCCTAAGAAGGAATGCTGTTGTAGTACTGCAGAGTTAGCTGTGTTACAGCTAGAGAAATATGACTGAAATTATAGTGTTTTATTTGAAAAAACATTGACATTCTAAATACAGAAATCAAGCATAATTGTTTGTTTTCTATATAAAAAGCACAGTTGCAGGATTTAAGAAGAGATTTGAGAATGTCCTGGAACAGCCTTAAGGCTTCTTTCTTTCCTTTTTTTTTTTTTTTTTTTTTTTTTTTTTTTTTTTTTGTATTTTAGGACAGGGTCTACAGGGTCTCACTGCTTACATCTGACTCACAATGATCCTCCTGCTTACAGCCTCCCAAGTACTGGGATTACAAGTTCATGCCACTATGCCCAGTCTCAATTGCTGTCTCAGCCCACCCCAGGGGCAGGGTCAGAATGGCAGGCCCCAGGGGTTGAAGCCCCACCCTCTGCACCTTCTTGTAAGCACTTTAATCTGCTGAGCTATTGGGCAAGCTTTGCCCAAATGTTTTTTTTTTTTTTAGTTCTTTATAAATTCTAGATAGAAAACCTTTGTCTTATTGCTTATTAGTTAAGATTTTTTCCAAATTTGTGTGTTGCATGTTATGTCTAAGATGTTTGATATTCAGACAGATAGTGAGGTTAAGCTCAACTGCCTATGTTGTAGGGTAGTAATAATAAGCTTCACTTCTGGAGAGTTAACAACCTACATTTGCAGACCAAAAATTAGAGAAAAAGAAGAGCTGCAAGGACAGCCAACATTTTGGCCATAGCCTTTCAAGGTCAGAGAGGACTCAGGACATGTATGAACCTGTACTGTAACATCATATAAATCAGTTGTGTCCCAAATTTTCTGATCAAGGAGATTGTGGAGACACAGAGGACGGTGATTGATGATGTAGAGTGTGCCTAAGGAGAGTCATATGCAGAGAAAACATTCTCTCAGGCTTTCACAGAGAGCAAATTGGTCAAGCAATGACCATGACTCATCCACATGGCTGACACTGACAAAGGGTCTACAAACTGTGGTACATGGTTTCAGGTGAAATCCTGAGGGGATTAGATTGACCTTGGCAGATACAAAAGTTACATTTCTTGTTGTACAGGTCTTGCTTTATCTTGGTTTTAACCATTCAGCAGAAAAGTAGAAAAACAAAGTATAAAAAGTACAGCCATATTAATATGCTGAACTGTAAAAGACTCAAGTCAACAACTTCTGACATTGCCAGTCCTATGGAAAGCCCACTACTATTATGGACTACTGTACTATATTGGAATATTTTTCTGAATTCTCACACCTACCATATTTAAATGACAATGAAAAACCATTCTCTGACAAAACTAAACAAAAAAAGGGGTACAAAGGAAAGACCATTTTGTATCTGTATATTCAAAATAGTAAGGATAGATATACAAGTACTTTCTCTTAATTCAATGAATAGAAAGACTTCTTCTAATAGTGTTTTTGGACAGGATATCATGTCTGTATCTTGTACTATGAATAATCACTAAGAAGACAACAATATGCAATGTATTAATTATTGAAACTGTCCTACTAATTGGTTTTGAAACTGTGTCATTGCTACTTATTTCTCAAAAAAATTATTAAAAAAATTGTGGGTTGTCTTTTCATTACATTGATAATTTCTTTTGATATGCAAAAACTTCTCTATAAGAAGAGAGCTCAGTTGTTAATTTTTTCAAGTTACCCATGCAGTTTCATTCTAGTGTTAGATTTGAGTTTTATGTTAAAATTCTGTGGGTATTTTTTGTTGTTGTTGTTTTGTTTTTCTTGGTATGTGTGTGTATTTTAGGGAAGGATCTACAAGATGTTCATGGACTCAGTACTAGATCAGACTCGTAGTGATCCTCCTGTTTACAGCCTCCCAAGAGCTGGGATTACAGGTGTGCAACATCATGTTCTGTCATAATGGCTGCCCCAGGGTGCCCTGTGGTGGGGCCAGCATGGCAGGCCCAGGAATGAACTCCTGGCCCCTGTGTCTGCCTAAGCGGGTACTTAAGAGCAATAGCTGGCTCTTAAGTCTCATTTTCTACATGGATATATTTTCTTTTCCTCTATTCAGAGCTTGTGGCCCTTGTGATGTAGAGATATTCCTGGTACAGCAATGAATTCATCTGTCATAGACATTACAATGATTGTGTCAGATTCCCCGTAAATATTTCAGTCTCTGTCTCTAAGAAAGTATTTTAAAATGAATATTTTATGGCATGACTGATCCTTATTAAAAAGAGGAATTGTTATGACTGCTACAAAAAGAAACAGAAGACAATTTAAATGGAGACAGTTGTCTACGTTACATCTCATTATAAAAACTAATGAAGCACTCCGTCAGTCCCCAAAATCATCAGCAGCATGAAGTCATACTTTTAGTTCAGGTAACTGCCAATAATTAAAACTAATCAATTTAGGTTTTGGCTTATGTAACACATCCAGTTATTTATCCGTCATTACGGGGATAAAATACCTGACAGCCAGATTTAAGGAAGGAATGTTTTATTTAGCTCACAGTTTGTGGAGGTTTCAGTCCATACTTGGCTGGCTCCAAGGCAGAGTGGCACATGGAAGAGGACAGCAGTTCATGGTGTTGGAAATCAGCAAAACAGCATGAGCAGAGAGGAAGGAGCCTTGAGGCATCACAGCAGCAGCAAACAAAACTTGCTCCCTTCCTTATATTGTATTCAGGCTATGTGAGGGTGTAGCTTTCACAGCTATAATCCCAGCAGGACTCACACACATAATCCTAGCACTGGGTCCTGAATTAATCTAACTTTGAAAAGTCCACCCCATGACTTCGTAATGCTTTTGGGGGGCAGCTAAACACAAACCATTACATAACATAAATATCATTGAAAGAAAAAAGTCAAATATAGCAATATAAGCAGAAGCAAAAATTTTAGGTCCACAGCTTTCACATGTAATTTCTTATTTTGCAATATTTTTGGTACACTTTCATAAGGGATTAATGTTTTCTAGGTCCCAGTTTATTTACTAAATTGTAAGATGTAGATGGTAGATTATATTATATAGCATAATTTAAAAGCTAGTGAATGCTAATCCAATTTCAGCAGAGTACCTAATAATAAAATAATCTCAAACATTTATATTGCTATAGAAACTGACTAAAAAGAGATGTAATTCACCGGGTTGTTAGAATGAATTCATTCTTAGCAATAAATTGCAGTAACTTTATGGAAATATCATGAGAAATTACAATACTTAGAAAAGAAACATAAATCAAAATGAGCCTAAAATCTAACAAACATTTAATTTTTAAATTAAGAACGTACTGATATTTTTCTTAACTTTATTTATTTATTCTTTTTTTGGTGTTTCTGGGGTTTGAACTCAGGATCTTGTGCTTGCCAGGCAGGCACTTATGTGGCTGAGCTATCTCTCAGACTCCATATTTTTCTTACTTTAGAAATATCTGTATTATGATCTCCAGTAAAATTAAAAAAACAAACAAACTTGAGCTCCTCTGAAAAACTGTAAGAATTTGTCCCTTTATCCAAGTTCTTGTATGATTCTACCTTTATTATTATGCTATATATACATATAACTGATGTCCTTTATTTTAGATTGACACTATTTTTAATGTACTACTACAGACACACGTCATAGGATTATAACCTAAAATATACTTCATATATATTGTTCTATTAAGCAAATTGTGGGTTAATTAGAATCCTACTTCACCCAAGTCTTTTGCAATTGCATGTGCACAGTTCTTGCCTCTGAGTCACATATGAGTAGCATTATATTTCAAACATTCTCATTATTCCTGTATGGGCTTCGATGAATTGTGTTCTGTTACATTAATGATGCTGTTATGGTAAATGTTTTGGTAAAACACACATCATACTCATAGAATTTATAAATGACATGTGCATTTTGGAAGAAGTTCCATTATCTTTCCTCTACCTGCTGATTTGTCTCCTTCCTTAGGCCTCTCTATGGCTTCAGAAACTACAGTATTGAAATTAATTTCATTGAGAATTCTACAATGGGGCTGGGGACATGACTAAGTTGAATAAGCGCTTCCCTGGAAAGTGCAAGGGCCTGAGTTCAATCCCCGGTTCTGCAAAAAATAAAAAATTAAAAAAGTATTCTACAATGGTCTATATTCATGTCATAGGTAGAGTCACATGTCTCTCACTTTATATTGAAAACTGGGAATGGTTAGTCTAGTAAAGATGGTATATTCAAAACTGAGATAATCTGAAACCTAGGCCTCTTATACTAAACTGTCTAGTAGTGAATGCAATTCAAAGTGGTCTGCATAGAAGTGAAAGATGTCTACAATCAGGGCTGGGGAGATAGCTCAGTAGAATAAGCACTTGTCTGACAAGCACAGGGTCCTGACTTCAATCCTTAGTTTTGAAAAAAAAAAAAAAAAAGTCTACAATCTTATATTACATAAAAGCTTAGTGCAGAGGAAGATGCTGATTATCAATATTTCTTTAAATGCCAACAGAGTTAAGACAGTTGAGAAGAAAAGGAATTTAAGAGGTAGCAGAGATTTAGGTAAGAAGCCAGGTCCTTAGCATAAAAAAGTACTAGGTAAGGCAAAGATCGAAGACATAGAAGGTGCAAAATTCATGCAGACAATCCCAGTAAGTAACATGAAGAGAATAAGTATGAAAACTAGCACATTTTAATGTAAATGAAACTTCTTTCCATGGAAAGCAGATGGCACATACAACTTTCACAGCTAGAGAAGTCATTGCTGAAGGGGAAGTCAGTGCTTGAGAGGACATGTTGAATTTTATCAGGGACTGTCGTGGCTCAGTGGGTAAGGTGACGCTGGTGTTTACGTACAATTTCAGGCATCATAGGGTTCTTTAGAATTATACATACTTAAACCTCTTTATGGTTTACACAAGGAACAGCAATGTCTTGATGACAGTGTATCAGTTTATAATGTAAACTTTCCAATTATAACAGAAAAATGACTCAATTTTTACATCAAATGTTGATACCAACTACTCAGAGAAAAATATTTCAAAATATTATTATCCATTGACAATGCTTCCTGCAACAAGGGGGCTCTGATGGAGGTAAACAATGAGATTAATGCCAGTTTCATATCTGCTAACGCTGTATGCTTTTTGTAGGCATGAGAAAAGCAATTTCAACTTCAAATTTTGTACTTGTAAAATACATTTTGTAAAGTTACAACTATCATTGAGAGTGATTTTCCTGATGAATTTGGCAATGTAAAACTAAAAATATTCTAGAAAGATTTAGTCTTCCAGTTCTCCAGATATCATTTAAAATTCATATTTGAGGTGAGGAAGTCAAAGTATCAATAGTACATATAAAGAATTAAAAGAAAATCACATCCTCAAAATAGAAAGACCCAATTAAAAGATGGGCCTCTGAGATTAATATATATTTCCATATTAAGAAGTACAGGGCTGGTGAGATGGCTCAGTGGTCTAAAGCACCTACTTAGAACAAGCTTAGCAAAGCACAAGGACCACCGTTCAATCCCCCAGCACCACATGCCAGCCAGCCCTGCCCCCTGGTGGGCTGAGCTGGCCACACGCGCACACACACACACACACACACACACACAAATAAATTTTAAAAAAGTACAAATAGTAAAAGAATATACAAAAATGTTTGAAAAATGCAAATTAAAATAATGCTGAGATTCTATCTCACTCTAGAAAGAATGGCTATCATCAAGAAATCAACCTATAAGAAATGATGGAGGGGCTGGGTGGAAAATGGAACCCTTCTCCACTGTTGGTGACTGGTACAACTACTATGGAAATTATTGTGGAGATCACTCAAGAAATTAGATTCATGTCCAAGGTCCCCTTTAATTGAACTATCCCCCTCCTGGGTATTTTTCCAGATGAACTGAAAACATTATACCACAGTGACATACATGTACCCATGTTTTTAGCAGTGGAATTTGTCAAAACTAAATCTTGGAAATAAACCAAATACCCATCAACTAAGGAATGGTTCAAAAGAGGTGGTATTTTTGTATAATGGAGTATCAGCCAGCCATAAAAAGATGAACTCAAGGCTTCTATATGTAAATGGATACAAGTAGAGCCCATACACATAGATGAAATAAATCAGACCCACATGTGTAAGCACTGTGTTATCTCCATGTTGTAAGGACCTGAGGGTGTAAATACGATCTGAAAGTTACAATAGATACTGTGAAATGGAAACAAACTGTTCAGAGGGAAAGAATAACTGTGATGAGGGAAAAGAGAAAGGAAAGAAGGAATATATATATATATATATATATATATATCACACACACACACACACACACACACACAAGATATCTTGGAATATTGTAGCGTTGATTTCTGCTGGTCTATTGAAATGTGCAGTTAGTGCTTCATTTTATCTCCTTCTTTTTAATATTTTATAATTTTTGACCAATTTTAAAGGTTTATATCTGGCAATCTGAACAACTAATTTGAAGAAAACAATATACAATATAGCAACCATTGCAGAATTCCTATCATTTGTTTCTTTTTTTCATTGATGTCTTTGGTACAAGGTCTCACTACTCAGCTCAGACTCCTAGAGATCCTCCTGTTTTCAGCCTTCCCAGCACTGGGCTTATACATGTGCGCTACTGCACTCAGACTTGGCGTGTGGTACCAGGGTTGAAGCCCTGGTCCCTGTGCTTGCCTAAGCAGGTGCTTAGTCCACTGAGTTATCTCTCTGGTCCTGAATTCCTATCAATTTGTTTAGTGAGATTCTGCATCATTTCTAATTATTTTTTTACTTTTTTATATTCTCTTTAAAAATAAAAAAAAATTTATTAAAAAGTCAAAAGTAGTAGTTTGGAAGTAGTTGATTTTAATTCTCAGGGATAACTTGCAGGGCTCAAGATTTCAACAACAGTAGTCAACTCTAAATGTGATGGAGGGCTGGCAACATAGCTCAGTGGAGTAAGTGCTTGTGAGGTAAGCGCAGGGGCCAAAGTTCGATCCCTGGCACCACATGCTGCTCCCGCCCTGTCCTCAGGTGCGCTGAGCCCACAGTGGAGTTCAGGCACGGTGGCACATGCCTATAATCCCAGCACTAGAAAGGCAGAAACCAGGAGGATCACTATGAGTCTGAGTTGCATAGTAAGACCCTAGAGAAAACAAAAACAAAAGCAAAAACCTTAAGACAAATGTGATAGAAATAGCAATTTGATAAGGATTTGAAAGACAGCTTGAATCTATGAGTAAGTTGCTGAATTTTATGGTAAAATCTACATAAATTAGAAGCATTTTCTTGTGAATTAAGAGAAAAAATTTTGATTTTTTTTTTCTTTCCTTTGTGGTTGTAATGATTACATGAGCATTTCACAGAGGCAGGACAATAGCACTACCTCTAAAGTACATCCTCAGGGCTGGGCAGATAGCTTGGAGGTCTAAACACCTGCCTGGAAAGCACAAGAACCCAGGTTCCATTCCTAGTACTGCATACCATACCAGCCCCAGAACCCTGGGCATGCTGTTCTGGCCACTGGAACCAGGTGTGTTGGGGCACACTTGTAATCCCAAAACTGAGGATGCTGAGATATGAGGATCACTATGAGTCCAAACTGCATAACAAGACCCTGTATCAAGTAAACAATTAAAAACTAGGGCTGGCCAGACATCCCAGCAGACTAAAGCACCTGCTTAGGTAGAGCACAGTGGCCTAAGTTCGCTCTTCGGCATGCCTTGGAAGCCCTGCCCCTGGGGTGCACTGAGATGAGAGTGAGGCTGGGCATGGTAGCGCGCCTATAACCCCAGTGCTTGGGAGGCTGAGAATGGGAGAATCACTGCAAGTCTGATCTACGTACTGACATGCTGTAGACCTTGTACTAAATGCATAAAAATACATACATACATACTAAATAAATAAATATTTTTAAAAGTATAGCCTCAAGATGATTTCTTAAAAAACCTTGTTTCTAGTGATAGTAACTTGAAAATTATTGAAATAAAAATAAGTATTTTATATACGTTTTGGAGTTCTTCTAGGGATTTGATATTTGTGCATGCCACATCTTAGTTTATTTTTTCAGAATCTTCCCTTTCCCTCAATCTCCCTTCTACCCATCACATGTACATCTTATTTTTTAACATATCAGTACTAGACATTGTTTGCAATGCTATGAGTAGTTTGCATACATACCAATTATTTTGAAAGCATTAATTTATATCACATTTTAAAATTGTAATATTTTATTTTCTAAATGAACTTTTATACCTTTTTCCATAAAGAAATTATTATCTTTATTATTTTGGATTAATTTTCAAAGTGCCATACCCAAAATAATCTCTTATTACATACATTTTTAAATTTCTGAATAAATTCTTTTTCTCTTACTTCCTACCCTATGGCAAATTTAGTTCTTAAATTATTCATTCAAAACTCAATAGCAGAGCCAGTGAGATAGCTCAACAGACTAAGCATCTGATTAGGCAAGTGCAGGGATTAGGGTTCAATCCCCGTTTCCAGCCCCCAGGTGTGCTGAGCCATCTACCGAGTCCAGGCATGGTGGCACACACCTGTAATCCCAGTGCTGAGGAGGATGAACACAAGAGGACCATTATAATCCAAAGTACATAGTGAGACCTGGTACCAAATGGGGAAAAAAGCCTCAGTAGTAAATTCTAACTAAAAATATAAATATGCTCTATGCCAATGACTGCTCAAGTAATCTGTAACAAAAATGAAGAGAAAAAATACACAATCATGTAAGATGAAATTGTTTTAAAATGATAATAACCTAATTCACAAATCACAGAAAAATATCAGAAAATGATGAAAAAAGAATCAAAAAAACAAAATAAGTTGGTGCTGAGTATTTAAAACCAATTTCATTCCCCTTCATAGTATCTTCCCAAAGAATAAGTATCTGGGCTAGAGAAAACAGTTGCTTAGGCACCTACCTGGCAAGTACAAAACCCTGAGTTCCATCCTCAGTACAAAAAGCACAAAACAGAACAAACAAACAAACAAACAAAAACCTCCAGCAAGATAGCTCACAGACTCAGTGCCTGCTTACGTAGCTCAGGGACCTGGGTTTGATACCTGGCACCACATGCCCTGCCGGCACCACCCCCTGGTGTGCTGAGCCAAAGAGTCAGGCATGGTGGCATAGATCTGTAATCCCAGCTCTGGGGAGGCTGAAAACAGGAGGAATGTTGTAAATCTGAGTTGCACAATGAGATCCGGTACCAAATGCATAAAAAAAGAATTAGAAACATCATATTACAGTAATATATGTGCACCTATGCTTATAGAAGCACAACTTGTAATCGTTAAATCTGGAAAACAAATTAAATGCTCTTCACCTGAGGAATGGACAAAAAAGGCCTTATATTCAAAGGAGTACCATTCAGTCATAAAGAAGAATAAGCTTGAATTTTATAGGTAAATGGATGCCACTTGAAAACATACTCGTGAGTGAAATAAATCGAACCCACATACAGGAACAACATATTTTCTCATTAGTGTGAGAAGTTAAATGAAGAAACAAGATACACATTGAAAAATGGATATTGTGGATTGGGAAGAAACTGAATAAAAGGAAAACTGGGTGAAAGAGGAAAGAAAGGCATGGAAAAAGAAAAAAAAAATATATATATATATTCTTAGTACATTGAAGAGAAATTATGTGCTAATATTCTTTGGACAATGTTTCATGCCTACATGTTCCACACCAAATAACTAATATGAAGATAACAGCACACAATGTGTTATTGTTTTATATGAGCAGAATATATATATTGAGAGAAAGAAAACTCCTGTCCTGAGAGAGGGTCGGGGGTGGGGGCCCAAGCGGGTAGTTCCCCCGTGTTACTTATTGTTATTCTCCTCTTAGCCTGTTTTCAAGGTCTGTTGTATTTCTTCCCTTTAAAAATAAATAAAATTAATAAAAATTATTTTGCTAAAATTAAATATGTTTATGATAATGATATATTCAGACTAATTTTTTACATAATATTACATTTTTAAGGGAAGATCTACTTGAAGAAAATGTTTTTTTAATTGAGATTGTGATATTAAGAAAACTTTATCATTTGTAGATCAAAACAGTGAATTGCAGTAGAGGGCACAGATAATAAAAACCTAAAATTAGAATGAAGTTGTTATTATAAATATAAAACGTAAAAAAATATTGATGGCATTCATAGAACAGGATGGTAAATTAAAACTGCATGTGCAGTAAGCTTCAGACCACTGTTTTAGATCCTTCATTTTGTTTTTGAATTCAATGAGACTTTTTGATATGTGTATATGTGACATGCGTGACAATCTGTAGTGCTCTCTATGTCGTCAACTGTACAAAAGTTATGAACATACTACATTTCTATTTTATATAAAAATTAAGATAAAAAATAAAAGAGTTTAAGAACTTCATGTGCATTAGATATATCAGGGATTGAGTGATATGAATTTATGGAATTTATACTTTTTGAAAGAGCACTCTAGCTATGGTGTATTTAAGCTATGCTTTATTTAGAAATTATAAATGTTTAGTTCAAAATATTTTCATCAAATAAATGACAAAAGTTCTGAAATAATATTTCATGTGCCAGGACACCAAAAACATGCAAGCGTAGTAATTTTAATCTCAGTGAAGGTAAACTTAAAGCTAAAACTGATTGGAGAAGAGAAAAACTGTGACTACAAATGAGCTAGAAGGATAATCAAAGGAGAAGTGATGCTCAGGAACAAAAGCCACACTGCAGGGGAGATACACTGAAGTGTCAATCACTAGGACGGCACCTTTTGAAAAGTTTATGCACATTAAATAAATAACCAACAGAATGAAAAGAAAACCTATGAATTGGTTAAAAATTTAGCTAAAGAACTTTTATCTAGAATATCTATGGAACTAAAAATACCAGGCCCCTAATATTCAAAGCCCCAATACAGAAATTGGCATCTGAAATGAATATACTTTTCTCAAATGAAGAAATACAAATGATACACAAATTTATGAAGAGCTGTTCAACATTATTGACATTATTGGTCATTCGAGAAATGCAAATTAAAACAACACTGAGATTCCATCTTACAACACAGAGAATGGCTATGTTCAAGAATTCAACAAATAAGAAATGCTGGAGGGGCTGTGGGTAAAAATGAACTCTTCTTCACTGTTCTTCCGCCAGCTAGAATTTGAGTTCCCATCCAAGTCAGATATTCCCCTTGTGGGTATTTTTTCCGAATAACTGAAAACATGGAAAAGAACAAAAAATAAAAGAAAGAAGAAAGAAAAGAAGGAAGGAAGGAAGGAAGGAAGGAAGGAAGGAAGGAAGGAAGGAAGAAAGAAAGAAAGAAAGAAAGAAAGAAAGAAAGAGATAAGAGAGGAAAAAGAAAAATATAGGAAAGATCACACCACACTGATATATGTGCACCCAGTTTATAGCAGCACAGTTTGCCATTGCTAAATCTTGAAAATAACACAATTGTCTATCAAAGAAGGAACTGGTCAACTGATGTCATAGTTTTATACTAATGACTATTACTCAGCTATAAAGAAAGATAAACTCAAATCTTCTATAAAAGTAAATGGATGAAACTAGAGCATTTGCTCAGAAATGAAATCAATCAGACCCACATGTGGGAATAACAAATTGTCTCCTTAGTGTAAGAAACTTGAAGACTAAACAAAATCTGAAAAGCACATTCATTAGATATTGTGAAAGGGAGGGAACCTGCTTAAAAGGAAATAATAACTGGGAAGAGGGAAAGGAGAAAAGAAAAAAGAATGGGCAAAATACATATATATGACAGATAGCTATGACAATTGTACTACTAATTTCTATTGGATTACTGAAAGGAATAGTTAACCCTTAATTTTAAAAGAATTGTGTCCAGCTTTGCATGGTAATCTGAACAGCTACTCTAAAGATAACAATGTGAAGTACAACATCAAATATTGATTTTCTGTCAAATTATTTTGAAATTGTTTTTTATTTTGAAATTCTTTATTGCTTAAATCTTTTTTATTTTTATGCTCTTTAAATTAAAAAAGAAGTGATGATCCTGATAAATATATCTGCATCAAATGAGGATCTCCTATCCTCATAAAACATAAATTACTGGTTAAAAAATATCAACTAAATATTAATGCAATGGTAGTCAGTGGTCTCTATTTTTGTATATATATAGATCAAGATATCAATATTGTATATAGATAAACAAAATATCAATCAATAAATATTAGAGCCGAGCCACAACCACAACTATCATCTACAGAGCATCAGTCTCTATTACAGTAGAATGTACAGATTTCTGTGTGGCACAAGAAACTTTCTCTAAAGTAGATCACGTACTCATCTACAAAGCCTGCTTAAGGGGCCTGGGAGACAGTTCAGTAGAATAAGTTTTCACCTGGCAAGCACAAGGGCCTGAGTTCAATCCCTGGTTCTGGAAAAAAAAAAGACTCAATTAGGGGGCTTGAGAGATGACTCAGTAGAATAAGCAAGGGTCTGAGTTCAATCCTTGGTTCTGAAAAAAAAAAAAAAAAAGGCCTGCTCAAATAAATGTTAAGGAATCAAAACTATGTTTCCTATGAGACCACTGTAAAATGAAAATACAAACTAACAATAACAGTTAAAAGAACCTAGAAAATTTAAAAGTGGCCACTTGATAAAAAAATTAAACAAGGAAATTGTAAAATAAGAAAGGAGATAAATAAAATTAAGAATTGAATACTTTAAAAATTTGAAGGTTTTAATAAATTAAAGTGGTGGTTCTTTGTAGGATTCAACAAGAGATAAACCTTAAACCAAAGTGACTAAAAGAAAGAAATGAGCCCATAGGTGTGAAAAGATTAACATCTATGCAGTTAGAAATGAAAAGGCTAAAGTCATAATACACACAGTTGAAATCCAAAAGATGGTAACAATTGTGAAAAACTATATTCCAGTAAGTCAAAACATCTTGAGGAAATGGATGATTTCTTTAACTTTTGGAAATTACTAAAATTTCACAAGGAAGCAGAAAATATAACTGAACCCCAAAGGCAATGAATATGAAGCAGTAGCAAATAACCTACCAACAAAAAAAGCTCTATCATTGCTAGACCTCAAATCTCAAATCCCAGAATTTGTATGAATTTGTAAGAGCATGAGAAGCACAAAAGCAATTCTGGGCAACCGTGACAGTGACAGATTCACTGTTGGGCTCTATGAAATATTTAAGGGTGGTATTTCCCTAAGACTCTGCAAACTCTTTGATGAAATTGAATTATAAGGAGCGCTTCCAAAGTTTTGGAAGGCAGCATGTCTTTATATCCAATACCAAATAAAGATCCAACTTAAAAAAAAAAAAAGACTACAATTGTAGGGACCAGCTCCAATACCCAGTACTACACGCAATGCCAGCCCCACCCCACACACGCTGAGCTGGCCACAGAGACCAGATGTGGTGGCACATACAAGGGGCGGGTGAAAACAAGAGGATCACTAGGAGTCTGAGCTGCATAGTGAGATCTCGTACCAAATACATTTTTAAAAAATGAATAAATAAATAAAGAAGAAGACTGTAGCCCAATAGCCCAGTCTCCTTAATGCACACCATTCAAAAATCCCCAGTAAGATACTGGCAAATAGGAAATAACAAATTACCAAAACCATCATGCATAATGAACAAGTAGATTTCATCTCAGAGCTGCAAGGATAGTTTGACACATGCAAATCAACCAATATAACCCTGGATAAAGAGGCCAAAAGAAGAAAAACAAGGGGCC
>NW_004524726.1:1068529-1083479 GCF_000260255.1 Octodon degus
AAGAAGAAGAAGAAGAAGAAGAAGAAGAAGAAGAAGAAGAAGAAGAAGAAGAAGAAGAAGAAGAAGAAGAAGAAGAAGAAGAAGAACAAGATAATTGCAATAGATGCATAAAAGATTTTTTAAAAATCCAGCATTACTTCATTTTTGAAACCACTGAAAAAAGTAAGTATAGAATGACCTTACATGATCCTCATAATGCTATTTATTAAAAAGTAGTCGAGCATCATTTTCCAAGGAGAAAGCATGAAAACTTTCCCTGTAAAATCAGGAATAAGGCAAGGATGCCCAATATCACAAGTTCTATTCCACTTATTACTTAAATCACAAGCCACAGCATTCAGGCAAGAGAAAGAAATAAAAGAGATACATATAGAAAATGAAAACCTCAAAATAATGTTATTTTCCAACTATATGATACTCTATAATTCCACTAAAACTCCTTAAATTAATAATCATTGTTGGGGCTGGAGAGATGGCTCAGTGGTCTAAAGCACCTACTTGGAACAAGCTTGGCAAAGTACAGGGACCACGGTTCGATCCCCCAGCACCACATGCCAGCCAGCTGCGCCCCCTGGTGTGCTGAGCTGGCCACACACACACACACACACACACACTAAATAAATGTTAAAAAAAATTAAAAAAAAATCATTGTCAACAATGTAGCAGATACAAAATCATTACACAAAGGATCAATAACATTTAATATAACAATAATGAACTCATTGAGATTGAAATTAGAGAAATAATATTATTCATAATAGTATCTCTGTATGTATACATATATATATCATATATCATATATCATATATCATATATCATTAACTATAGTCATGTGTCATTAACCTAACCAAAGAAGTTAATGACGCCTACAAACAAGAGTACAATAGTCTGGAGGGAAAAATGATTTTGAAAAGACATCAGAAAATGAAAGATGTACTGTTCCTAGGTAGAATGAACCGATTTTGTGACAATAGCTGTACTCTTAAAAAGAATACATAGATCCATTGCAATTCGAATAGCATTATTCACAGAACTAGAGAAGACAATCTCAGAATTTGTATGAAATTGGAAGAGAATGAGAAGAACAAAAGCAATTCTGCACAACAAAAGCAAAGCAGGAGGTCACATTACCCGACTTCAAGCTACACTATAGAGCACCAATGACAAAAACTGTGTAGTATTGTCACAAAGACAGATATGAATCAGTGGCACAGATTAGAGGATACAGAAACATCAACCATCACTAGACACATTCAGCAATTTGAACTTCCATGTAGGAGCCAAAGCATTTGCTGCACGAAAGAAGGTCTATGTAACAAGTGGTGCTGGGAAGATTTGCAGTCTATATGCAGGCAATTGAAATTTGACTTACATCTCTCCACATGTTCTAAACTGAAATCAGTCTGGATCAAAGATCTAAATAGTAAAACAAAAAAAAATGAGCCTACTGGGAACTAAAATAGGAAAACACTTAAAATTATTAGTTTAGGCAAAGACTCAACAGAACCTGAATAGCACAAGAAATAATAGCAAAAAATCAAAGAATGGGATTGTATAAAAGGATCACAGCATAGGAAAGAATCAGTAGAGTGGAGAGACAAATTATAGAATGGACAAAAAATTCCAGTGTGCCTCACACAGAGTGCTAATGTCTATAAAATGTGGAGAACTCAAAGAATGAGACTATGAAAAATAAAAGAAATAAAAATTGAGCAAGTGAAACCAATAGATTCTTTTCAGAAGAAAATGTACAAATGTCCAAAAAACACATGAAAAATGTTTTTAAAAATCTCTGTTAGAGAAAACAGCACTAATTTCTTTTCTTTATGTACTTGGTCCAGTTCTCATTATGCAGCTTGGACTCATAGTGATCGTGCTGTCTCAGCCTCCCCAGCGCTGGGATTACAGGTGTGCACCACCACACTGGGTCTGCGCAGCCAGAGCAGGAGCAGCGTGTGGTGTAGGGGATCGAAATACAAGCATTTCATCATACACCATGAAGAATGACCATCAGCAAAAAATCAAGGCATGACAGATGTTACTTGGCTGCAGTAAAAAATGACTCCTCTGACATTGCTAGTGGAAATATACACTGCTACGACCATTATGAAAGTAAGCACAGAGATCTTCAAGAATTATAATTGTAAATTGCATTTGGCCCAGCTGTTCCCCTTCTAGCTATCTTCACAAGAGAGATGAACTCATTCATCTTAGTCCACTAACACATGCATAGCAATGATTTAGCATCAAAACCTATATCAGCTAAATCCTAGAAGCAGCCCATCAGCAGATCAATGGATAAAGAAAAATGTGGAGTCTGTACATAATGGAATATTACTTGGCTATAAAGAAGAATAAACTCAAAATATTTGTAGGCCAATGTATGTACCTGGCACATAAATGTTATTTGAAATAAATCGGACACACAAACTGAATTACAACGAAGTGTTTCTCAGGTGAATGAAGTAAAGTACAAACAGTGAGAAAAAGGATTCGCTTGGACTCATTTGAAGATGTCTTGTCTTTGGCGGTACATGATGTGCCTTGACAATTCTTCTTAGACACGTATTTCTTGAAATGTCTCTTCCGTCAGATGCAGAGGTATTCTAAAACTGGGTGATGAAATACTCAGTCTGAGGTGGTGCAATATTGTTATGTGCTGCAATGTATCTATTTAAAATTGCTATTTCTCTGTTTTGTGACAAAAGTAAAGTGAGCAATTACCTTTCCTTCTATCTATACTTCCCTCACTTTTTTATTTATCTCATTTTGAAAATAAAATATTTTAAAAATGATTTACTATTAGGCTTAATTTAGTCAACTTCTATTCCAATCCTCAATTTAAAAGTTTTTCTCTTAAGTATTTACACATGGTAGGCTTAAATGAATGAAAGTTCATACATAAGTGACACAGTTTTATTTGCTTATCAATAGTACCCAAAGTAATGTCTTTCAAGTAACACTACACCACAGAGGACCGGAAGGTTAATTCCCTGATTAGTAATGTTATGAAATTTAAATTTTTATATTCATTAGCTTTCACTTTATAAGGATTAAGGAATAGTAATTAATGATAATGGTAGATTTATTTAGAATGATTTTGTGATAGCAAAATTATTCCTACATTTTTGATAGTACTGTAAAACAAAAAGCGAGAAATAATACAATGATGAATGTAGACTACTGAATTTAAATCTGCTAAAATCAATTGTTATCAATATCCAAATAATAATCATCTTTATGTTTCTCACATTCATCAAAATGAAGGAAGGTTATTCACTTGAATATCATTTACATGTTCATAAGCTTTTTCTCTTTTGCTAGTCAGAGAAGAATACATTCTGAAAATAAATTCCTGTCCTTTAATATAAATAACAATGAAAAACATCAGTATATTTTCACAAACATTATAGTCATCCACGGCATGTGCACATTGCAACGTACTAATATAAACATTTTGTAGTGAATGTCAGCTCTTATCTGCCTAAAAATAGTAAATTTCTGGAGTCAGAAATTAGGTCACATTACATTTCATTTATTTAAAACCTTGGACTCAATAAAAACGTTTGAATATGTTTCATATTTTAACTTGACATGGCTTTAGATATTTTCATTTCTAATAAGGAAAACTATAAATAAATCTCCTGACTATTTTACAAGATTTTAAATCAACCACATGCAGAAAACTGATAAATAAAAAGAGCAGGATATATTACAATCCAATTATGTTCCCTTTTGTAGTACATATTTTCCAGTAGGTTATTTATGATGCATTAGCTACCTTCACCAAACTGTCAAAACCATGGCTGGAAATGCACAATGTTACTTTTACTGACTTTAACAAAAGTATTTGGACAATTTTGGAAGAGCTGACTTCTGGATATACACAAAAAAAGTCAAAGTAGATACTGATGTGATAAAAAAAAACTGATAAATTTATCAGTCACATTCTGCTTACATCAAATATGCATTCATGGAAAAAATAAATATTTAACGAGGATTCTAAAATAATCTTTTATGTATAAAATAATCCCTTAATAATAAAGATTTAATTTGAAGACTAAAGCAAACATGAATACATCCTTCCGGAGACTTGATTTTCACTTACTGTAATTAAAATGGCAGTTAAATCTTACTAATACATAGTGATATATATCACTACATAACAATGACATATTACAGAAAATATGCTAACGTAGGATTCAGATCAAGCTTCACCCTAGACTTAAATTATATTGTGGTCTTACAGCACTTTATTTTCCTTGTTTGATTTGACTGTTTTCATTTGTGGTGATAGGATCTATTTTATAGAGTTTGAAAAAACTCTATAAAAAAGTTTGAAAAACTTAAGCTAAATGAAAGAGAGCAAAGGAGTTTGGGGTAATTGATAGAATTGTCTTGATATATGTTTTCTTTTTTTCCTTAAAATTTACTATCATGTTTCCTACTACATTTACTAATTCATACATATATGGTATTTAGTTTAAGTAGTTTATTGATGATGTGATATTAAGAGGCTGTTTTTAAAATTTTTGAGCCAAGTTCTAGCTATGCAGTTCAGGCTGGCCTTGAGTTCATTGTGTTGCTCAGGCTGGCCTCAAATGCGCAGTGATCCTCTCGACTCTGCCTCCTGAGTTCTGGGATTACAGGTATGTTCCACCACACATGGCACTACATTATTTAAATTAAGTGTCAAAAGAAGTGATGTGACTTACTCCAATAGTACTAATTATAGATATGGCATTCAACTGTAAGAAAAAGCAATTTGAAAAAATAAGCATAGTCAAACGACCTACAGAATTCAGAAAGAAAACCAATAATAAACTAATACTAAAACTAATGTTCAGGGGCTAATATAATTGATGTGATACACACAAAAGGGCCAGTCAAGGAAAAAAAGAAAATTAGTAAGTTCAGTGTTAACTTATCATATTTTGGAACCTAACTATAGTGACAAGGGTTCTGGAGTTTGGCAGAAATTGTACAGAATCATTGATGTCCTATCTTCCCTGCAGTTTGCTATTCTGTTAGTCATGGCATGAGGTGTCCATCCTGAAGTTTCCCCTGTGTCTCAAAAAGAAGCTGAAGCTCTTATCACAGAAACTTTATGCCAGAAAAAAAGTACAATAAAACTGGACAGGCAAAATCTCAAGACATCAAAAATGAGAGCATCCCTTCAAAATGAAAATTTCTATACTTAAATGCAACAAAATGTCACAGACTCTTACAAATTATGCAAAAGAAAATATTGTCCTAAGATCAATAACATCACCCAAATGAAATATGACATTTTGTTCATGATCATAATTTAACTGCTTAAATATGTTAATGAAATTATTCAAATTAGAAGACCGGTATATTAATGTGTACTTCTGTGATAAAATATCACCACAAAATCACTGTCTTAAGATAATTCAAAGTAGTATCTTAGGTATGAGGTCAGAAGCATAAAAGGTATGATTAGGTTGATACTCCATATTGAAGTTATAGGGGAAAATTCATTATGTGTCCATATCACACTTGTAGAAATCATCTGTGGTTCATATCTTTACCTCATAAGCACTTGCTCTATCATTAAAGTTGGCAGTGCATGAGATGTGATTGAAAACTGAATGCTGAATGAATTTTTAAAAATATTACTGTAAGAGACAAATGAGTGACTCGTATTTATTTTTCATGCCTTATTATTAAAATAGTATAGCTTAATGTTTGTACATTAATTATTTCCATTTTTGAAGATCAAGCCCTAACAATATCTGATTATTAAAAATTTAGGCAAATACTTTATAATTTAAAGAGGTCTGTTTTTGACTCATATGAGTACTACAGTGGGATAAATGCACAGTAGAGGCCCATGCTTAATGCTGCTCTGTCAGCCCATGATGTCACTGGGAGACACCAGAAACTGTCATAATTGGGTCATGTTAAGAGGGTGTATGAACATTTGTGTAAAGCCCCTGAAGTAAAGTGCATAAATTGTTTTCCTCATTTTCTCTCTTTGCTTCCTGTCCTTTATGATGTGAATAAATTGTTCTACCATTCAATCTATGCATTGCCACAGGTGTAAATGTAACAGGATAATCTTATAAATAAGAAAGTAAAGTCCTATGATTTTTAAAAGAGTTTCTCTAAGTCACCTAAACAATAAAACCTTTTGTGATTTTACATTTCATGCTTAAAGAGTATATCAAGCCTAGTGGACCATACATACAATTGAATTATTATTATTAACTATTAAAAAATATCATAAAAGTTTAGTAAATACTACAATTTGAGAAAAATATTTTTCTGGTCTCGTAACTTCTTTATAAATGCTTGCAATTTAAAATTAGATTAAAAACTTCTGTAAAATGTATATATTATTTTTTTAAGACTCTTCCTGTTTTTTTGTGTTTTTTCTGTACCATGGACTAAACTTAGTGTCTTGCCCAGACAGACAGTTATACTGCTGAGCTGTCTCCCAGCCCTATTACTCCTATTGATAGGGTCCATGAATCTTGATTTCTTTTTAACTCTGTGTTGAGGGAGAGTTCCATTTTTTTAAACAGGAAATAAAACAAATTTATTAAAATTAAACTTATAAAACAATTATCCAAAAAATAATTTTTTCTGGTCTTGTTCATGCTTATCTGGTGGAGAAAATTCAAGGCAATTTAAACATCCAGCTATGACAAGAGTCTCATTGGTTTTCCTTAGTCAGGATTATAGGACAGTTTGGATAAAAAAGGCGAGCAGAAATATTTGAAAGGCTTCAATTTGGTTCAAAGAAATAATATTTAAATTTTAGGTAAAAAGAAGTGTGATAGCTGATGAGATTACTATAAATGTATTAAGAAAACACATTCAATAATATACAGCTTCTCAGAAATCAGCAAGAACCCCCAATCCCAACCTGAAGGGTATAAACATTTCACTGAGATGAGCACTTTTGCTTACTACAGAAGATTTTGCAGAATTCTCTGAGATTTATTTCACTATTCTCAGCCATCCAGGCACTGCGAGGTTCTTGTTGCTATGAGAGGACTAGGATACTGCTCATGGTAAAAAGGTGACCTTGATATAATCCATAGAGGTTGTTATTCTTAGCACCATTCAGAATACTTGATATTTGGGCCCACTGAATTCACCATTCATCACTCCAAAAAAGGTCTGGGAAGCTTCATGGTTTGTGATCGCCTCATTAGAAGATAGGTGAGGCTTTTTCAGAGGAGCAGAATCTCGAGTGGTTGATGTTGGAACTGACTGATGATGCAATGCTAGAATCAAGGGCACCAGATTTAGGGGTGTGAGTGCCTGCTGTCCTCAGCAGCCAAATAACATATAGGGAACAGAAAGAGCCATAATTTTCCCTTTTGCTTTAGTATCTTCTGCCTGCCAGGAACTATTTCTCCTCAGCGATGCCATTCTGCTTTGGGTACAGCTGAGCATGGGATGAAAAGCCAACAAACTTGTAGATGAATAAACCTTTTCCTCTTCAATTTTGGGTGTTGGATATCTCAGAAACAACAGAAAATTAATTAAGACAGAATTTGGTACTAGCAGTAACACTGTTACTGGGATTATACCTGGCTGTGTGCTTCAAGTACCTTTGGGAATGGCTTGGGAACATTTGAAAAGGTTCGAAGATGTTACCTGAAAATGTAGAGGTGCAGCACCTTACTTTGGTCAGTGTGGGAAACTCAGGTCAGAACTGTGGAAAACAATAGAAATCCTCCCAGTAGAGTCCCACCTTGAAAGATTTCTTTTTAGAAGATAAAAATTGCTGGCTGCTGGCCTTCATACATTGTGTATTATGGCTTGACAGAGAGCTATTGTCTGCATTTTATTTTTGTCCAGAGACTTTACTTAAGACTGAGATTAAAGATGCCAGATTAATTACTCAGTCAAAAGAAATTTGAAGGCAATATATATTGTATCAGGAATTAAACTCAGGACCGTGCACTTGCCAGGCAGTGCTTGTTCTGCTGAGCTTATTCCAGGCCAGGGCAATCAATAGAGCATGTGGTAAGACTGCTGTTCAGGGTTTTCAGCCAGACTTATGTTAAGAATCAAGAGCAGAGAACCCAGGAGGAAATAAAATGTTATAAAATGTTATGAGTTAGGCCACAAATGAAGCACCAGTACAGCTTCATCTGCAAAGACAGAGCTGCAAAGTTAGAGCTGACGAGATCTTGACTGCTGAGAGGAAACAGAACATAAGGTGCCTGAGAGAGCCACAAGAAGCATCAGGTCTCCATTCTCCAGTCTCGGAACTGCAAAAGTGGAAGATGTTTGGGGAGAAAAGCCTCAGAGAACAAGGAATGGCAGAAGCATGGTAAACTTGTTCCTCAATAATTGGATTCAGAGTGTCCAGTGATCCAGGTACTCGGCCTCTATAGACATGAGAGAGGAAAGGCTGGCTGCTTCTCCAGCTGGCAGCAGACCTTAGCATGAACCATGCGCCTGGCCTTCCGCACTCCTAGGTCTCCATTGCACCTTTGGTTTCACCCTCACATCTTCACACACAGCCGTTCCAGAGGCACACTGCCTGGCTTCCCTGGCCTGCTGAAATCAAAGTGGGAGCCCTCTAACTGCACAATCCCTTCCCTCTGCATGTGACTAAAATGAGTCCACATGGATGTCATAAGCAATTGTACTTTGCTTTTTCATTATCACAGGAATTCACAGGTAATCTTTTTTTTTTTTCTTGAGTCTCAGAGGCAATTTTGACTCCAACCTTGGAACAATGCTGGGATTATTGAGACTGGAGCCATTGTATTGTTTATTCAGTTATCCAGAGTACAGTTGTATATAGTTAGACAGAATTTAGACCTCCAATTATCTTTATTTGGACGTCAAATATGCTTTAAAGGGAGTTTTGTGTGTCAGGTTGGCAAGGCACAGAATGAGGTGGCAAGCTTGCTGCTCTTTACTTGACTGGCTTGGGAGCTTCCCAGATTAGTGAGCCCTGGACAGGTCAGGTGTGAGTGTGGGGCCTAAATCTGAACACCCGCCCCTTCCTCTCTGGTCCTGTTGCCCAGCTTTGCTTCCACACTTCCCTGTCCTAAGAGTCTTTGCTCTGCCATGCCTTTCCCACATGATGCTCCTGGCTTGAAACCAGCTGGACGTGAACTCAAAACCTGTGACGCCATAAGCCAATTAAAATTACTACTTTAAGATGAGTCAATTATCTGTACAAAGTGACCAATACAAGCTTTTAGCTGCTTATTCCAGGCACAATTTAATTGTGTCACTTGCTGACTTTACTAAAGATCTATATGTTAAAAAAGTGAATAGTCTAGAGTTTTTAATGTATGTGGCAATAATTTAAATTTTCAGTTTTCATGGATGAACTCTTTCAAAGTTAGGAGCCCTGTTCTTAATATCTGAGATACTAAATGGTCTAAAATTTGAAAGCTTAAATATGGAGTACTATAAAAAATTGAAATCTCTTTGCTGTTTTCAGTGTACAAGTATAAATAAAAATACCAAAGTGTTTTCATTTTTTTTCAGAATTTTTTCTTCAGGATGACTATTCATATAAGAAAGTTGGAAAACTTGATTTCATTATTTCCTATATTATGCATTTCAGTTTTTTTCTAACCCTAAAACCACATATTTGTGTCTTCCTATCCAAATTAAACTGAAATTGCAATAAATATTTAATTCACAGTTTTTGTAGAATGAGAGAAGAATGAAAGAAATAAAACAAAAAGAGTAAATAAGCTGAGACTTTCTTGAACAACAATAAAGATTAATTGGAAAGTTATATTAGTTCATCTTATTTCTATTCTTTTGGAAGATATAAAGATCTTCATATACCTAAAGAATATATAGTATTAATCAGGACACTTTTCAACTTTAAGAAATGTATGTCATCAACATATAGGAGAAACACTGACAGCTTCACCATAGATTAGAAAATAAACAAGAATATGTTCTATGATATTCCAGGTTCCATATAAAATAGTATATTCTTCAGCTATTGTTGCAATTCTAGAAGTTATTTTAAACACTTCCTTCTAGATTGTAAGTTTGATGAGAAATTGAGAAAAAATACATATTTTGTATTCAATCCTATGTTTTTTTTCATTTAAACTACATGTACAAAAAAGGATTTGGTATGCCAATTTATGACATGCTGTGCAAGACAAAGAAATTTATGAATCAGCTTGGAAAATGGAGAAAATGCATAGAATAATCAAGTAATAATCACAAATTTGTATTACTACAATAAAAATGAAATAATTTGAAGCCACCAAGAAAAAAATGTTAGCAAGTGATGGAAGCAGAAAACATAAGTCATTCCTCTGTTGTACTGTTTTACAACTGCTACAAGACTGTGATCAAATAATAGTGTTTAATGAGTGATAAATAGTTGGTTCACTAAAACTATAAATTTATAATATCTTTTAAATGCTAGAAGTTGTATTTGATGCAATTATCAACTTGAATCAATACAACTGAAATATATATTTTATTATTATACAATGCAAATTTTGATCCATGTAAATCAGCGATCACAAAAGATATGTAGCAAATAAAATACATCACATCTATATTTATATGTGCATTAATATAAATGCATACATTTATACCTATAAAAATATAGATAATGAAAGTAGGATTCAAATTTTAAGCATGTCCTTTGAAAGCTGAATTGAATAATGCAAAAATTATGAATCTGAGGGTCTTGTATTGAAACCATAACTTTTAACATTTGTCCAAGTAAATTTGACAACTTACATTTTCTGAGTCTGTATTTTCCAGCATCTCTATATAGAAGTCACAGTAACTATTCTTCAATTTACTAAGATTAGGATTAATGTAAGTAAAAGCCTTCGTCATTTAGGTACATGCTAACTGCCTTTATTATCAATTACATTTTGATTATTATTATTAATTAAAATTAAAATTTTACATAGGAAAGAAAGGTTAAAGGAAAGTGAACTCTTATTTCTTCATATCAACTGTATGAAATAAAAAAATCACAAAATTACTAACATTACATAATTTAATATGTTTATTAAGTTATACTTTAGCTGGTATAAATTTTTTAAAGTCTAGAATTTGATTCATTTTATTATTTGTACATGTATACACACACATATATATATATATATAATATATATGTATATTTCACTGAAAGAAAATGAACACATCTACAAAATTATCCCAGTAAATACTAATCTAAAACTTATGTAAAGTTAATGCAATAATTTTATAGTAATTTTTCCACAGAAAAGATGTGTAATGTCATTTTATTGACTTACATTAATTTGTTGAAAACATAATTTTTCTCTCTTTTTTTCTCTTATCTGTATTCTGTAGATGTGAAACTTCATTGAATATCAAAGACATGCAAACTCAAGTTCTTTGGTAGAAATATTCAATTTAAAATGATTCTACACAGCAAGAAACAACAGAATGAAGAAACAAATTAGAAAATGGGAAAATCTTTCCAACTATTACAAAAACAGAGGATCAACATCTAAAATACATGAAAATCTAAAAAGATAATATCTCAATCCCAGTCACAAAAGTGAAATGAAATTCTTCTCAAAAGAAGTACAAATATTCAATAAATATGTGAAGAAGCACTGAATATTCCTGGCTATTAGAGAAATCCAAATTAGAAAATGGGAAAATCTTTCCAACTATTACAAAAACAGAGGATCAACATCTAAAATACATGAAAATCTAAAAAGATAATATCTCAATCCCAGTCACAAAAGTGAAATGAAATTCTTCTCAAAAGAAGTACAAATATTCAATAAATATGTGAAGAAGCACTGAATATTCCTGGCTATTAGAGAAATCCAAATTAAAGAAACTGTTGTGATTCCATTTTATTCCAGAAAAAGTAATTATCATCAAAAATATATAAAATATAACAAATGCCAGTGAGGCTCCTGGAAAGAAAAAATCCTATTTTGTTGTTGAACAAATGTAAACCGGTTCAACCATTTTGAAAAATCAGTTGGTGTTTTCCTCAAAAATTGAAAATCAAAAATTCCATTCAACTCAGCTATTCTTTTTCCAGATACATTTCCAATAGAAGGAGACTTAATAATACACTGATATATGCATACTTCTATTTAAATGCACCACTGACAATAGCTACATCTTAGAAGCAGCCTGTGTGTCAGTGAACAGAATGGATAAAGCAAGTGTAGTTACACACTGTGGAAGACCACTCTGGTATAAAAAAGAAAATCTCAATTTGTGGGCAAACAGATGCACATCGTGAAGTGAAAGAAATCAGATACACAAACTGAAATGTCACATCATTTCTTTTTACAACAAACTGAATTAGGAAAGCAAAAGATGCATAATAGGACATAAGCAGATGGAAAGAGATCAATTAATACAATGAATTAGTACCACAAAGAATTCAGAGATACAATGGAACTCAAGAGAAAATCCAAAACTTTTATATCCTCATTATCTCATACAATATTTTTTTTCTTTTTCATCTGACACATATGTCAAGTTCATTTGGGGGAAAATTCACTCCGTATGCTATGCTATGCACAAAGTTCAGTTTAGCATATGTGATGAACCCAATTATAATAGCTAACACTAAAACATTTGTAAATATATATAAGACAATATATTTCTAGCATGATATAAGTAGAACTTTTCTCATTCGTTGGGTTATATGAGGAAAAACCAACCAATGCTACAGTAAACATTTCCTAAATTTCATAACATCTGGTGAGCAGATGATGAATGGACAAAGCCATAAATTAGAAGTTACTTGTAAAATGTTTCTCTGACAGAAGAATGGAAAGCTTTAAGTATCACAAATTTTTACGACTCAGTAAAATCGTGGAGAAAGAAAGAAAACCAAGAAATTAAAGATTTAAGCAGACACCTCACAGAAACAGAGATGCCTAGTTCTTGCCCAAAATATGTCAACATCAGAGGTCATCAAAATAACATTGAGGGGGCCAGGGAGATGGCTCAGTGGAAGAAGCTCCTCCTTGACAAGCACAAAGGCCTGAGTTCAATCCCCAGTTCTGCAAAATAAAAAAATAAAAAATAACATTTAGGTGAGGTTTATACATATATTGGATAGGGCACCCCAGCAAGCCAAAGCCCATCTCTTTTCATATCATTTTTTTGTTTCTATAGAGCACAATGACTATTACATAGAAAAATATAAGAGTGACAAAGAGGAAAGTGAAAACTGAAATGTGTTTCTAGTATAGTTGTAGGGTAAACTAGTAGGAAAACCAGGCTCTAATTGATACTAAATAAAGCTTGAATCAAAAGACAGCCTACTGATTCAATCCCCCTTTCTTCAGAGGAGGCCAGCTGCAAGATAGCTCAGCTGAGTAAGCACCTGCTTAGGCAAGTGCAAGGACTAAGGATGGACTGTGAGCACCACATGGCACACTGGTCCAGTCCCTGTGTGCGCTGAGTCTGCCAAGGAGTTCAGGCATGTTGGTGCATGCCTGTAATCCCAGAGATTGGGAAGCTGAAAACAGGAGTATCACTACCAGTTCCAGCTGCAAGACCCTGTACCAAATACATTAAAAATAAACAGAATAAATATTTCTAACATCAAGCTATAGGCAGATTGACACATAAAATTGATATGCATAAATCTAACTCAGGGCCTTTCTTTGCACATTTTACATGAAAAGAAAAAAAAAGTGGAACTAATTATTGACCTCTAAGTAAACACATGCAGTATTGAGTAGGCACAGAAATAATGACTAAAATTTACACTGAAATCTATCACAGTGTTCTACAACAACAGTGGATAAAACATAGGGAAAGTATAAACATAAAACAAATACTATAACTTGCTAGATTTTAGATTTAAGAATCATAGTCACTCTAAAGTTATTTCACTTTGAAAGACAAGAAACTATAACTGATTATAAATTTAGATGTCAAAGTGATGGACGAGGAATTTGATAGGAGGAGAAATACTATATGGTCATTTGATCTATATATATATATATATATATATATATATATATATGTATATATATGTATATATATATTTTTTTTGAAGTATGACCTCAAAAAATGAGAATTTCTATAATTATAAATGAAAGAGGTAAACGCAAAACAGAGACTTCAAAATCAAAAAGAGGGCATTCTCCTGGAATAGGACAATCATGTCTGACCATGTTAGCTCTAATCCTTCTTCGCCTGTATATTAAGATTACCTTGTTAGCCTTCCATTTAAAGGAAAAATGGGATCTGGCTGTTCCCAAAACTACCTATGCCTGTGTTATCTATGCTGATTATATTAAGCTTTGCTTGACATTTAGAAATGGTTTCTCCCCTCTATTCTGTTAACATATTATGACCTTCTGAAATAATGTTCCTTTTCCTAACACAGGGCTTTAATGTATTACTCCTCTATCATTGCTTAGGAAAAATCATACCTCATTAGATTCACTGAGATCCACAAGTGATCTTTTTTTGAAGTGATACATCAGAAAATTTTGTGTTACTTTTACAGCATTTGTCATAGACTTCATTTAATTCATTTTATTCTTAATCTACTTATTCAATAACATTACCTTATTTCCCAGACTAGAACATAAACTTTTTGTTAATAAACTATGCCTATTAACTTTGTTTCCTTTTCAATTCTCAGTGTACAATCTTTTCTACTTTCTAGGTCAAAAATCACATTTGGTAACTCCTGGATTTAAAAACTTTGGAGTTGTGAACTTTCACAAGTGTACTGTGAAAGTTCTTTTTGCTAGCATATGAATGAATCTTATTTAGGAGCAATTCTCCCAGGATGGAACATATTCATAAGCCAGGGACTTACTTGTGTTAGTTTTATATCACTGACTTTTACTATACTATAATTTGAAGTACACAAATTCCTCATGCATTGTGTTCAGCTCAAGGCCTAACAATGTTGGAAATTAGATCCTTGGACATTGATCCCAGATACATTCCTGTCACTACCACAATGATGATATTAGCAGAATCC
>NW_004524726.1:1083579-1088189 GCF_000260255.1 Octodon degus
AGAGAGAGAGAGAGAGAGAGAGAGAGAGAGAGAGATGTCTTGCTCGATTAGGTCAGATCAAAGTAGCACATATCCCTTTTTGATTAACCTAGAGGATGAATAGGGATCTTCATTATGTTTTCACTATCTCATGGTCTTTGTTTATGATGTAAAATTATTACAGGAGTGATATCTCATAAGCTTTGTCACATTGTGTTGGTTAAATAAAAGTGAAAACTCCATGCCCACTGAAGATGGAATGGTTGCATAAGAATACTGATCAATAGTGGTCATCCCAGAATTCTGCTCACCGTAGTAAGTAATAAATAATAACACCATAGATGTGCATATTGCACTAAATACTTCAATGAATTCCTCGATACAGTTGCGCATATTACATCATTGAACAAATTGGTGGTGAATGGTAGCATGTGTGCGCTTAGGAAATACCTCTGTAATAACACTGTGTGAATTTGGATGATAATTTTTAATTTCTTGGACTCAGTAGTGCAATTATTTTATACTAATATTTCACTAATAAGTTACCAGATGCACTGATAATCAAAAATTGTGTATAATATTACTGATAGTCTTTGGAGGAAACACCCAGTAAGTAATAAACTTATATCCATATAAACAGTGGATTGTGTGTGTTTCTATAATGAAAAACAAAGTAGTCTGAATTTTGTAGACAGTATGAAATTTTCGTTAGCTAAAATGATGCATTTGATTCATTAGATGCATTCAAATCATTTCAGAACTCTGATTTATTAATAGTTTTTAAAGATCTTTGTTCAAGCTTTTATGTTGGAATAGTGATTGTCCCATGTTTTTAAATTAAAATGGTATTTTATATTTTTACTAAAAACAGAATATGTATGCATATAACAAAGCAAATTCTAAATGTGTAATGTATTTATATCTAAAAGGATTTTATATTTAAATCCTTCTGGCTCTGATTTGCATGAATAGTCTGTTTAATGAGCTAACAAATTCCTTAAAAGCATTTTATTTTCAACTCTGGCATACAATGAGCAAATAAAAAAAAATAAACCTCAAAAGGGAGAAAACAATATTAAGCTTTTTTCTTTGTTTTGGCTGGTTCATAGAAAATGGCTTTGTCCAAATGCATAAAATGTTAAGGCAGCATTTAAAAGGAATATTAATGCATTTTTTTCTATGAAAAAGAATTTATGGTCAGTGTTTTCCTCTCGTGAATCTCTTATGTTTATATCATTTAGTAGCTGTTGCAAGGGTAAATATAGCAGGAAAATGGAGTAAAATTTTTGTATAACATAGGAAAGTTTCTCATTATTTATTTTATTAAAAGGAGAACAATCTATTTTTCATAATTTATTAAATGTTGTCTTTAGCAGATTTTGTTATATTTGTTCTTAAATTTAAAATTAGTGTTCAATTATTTTAGCCATTGTATTAAAATGGCATGTATGATGTTGTAAAATACACTGTAAAATGAAGTTGGTTGATGCAAATCAAATAAACATAAATTATAGCAATTAATCTTCTAACAACATTGTTGCAAAATTAATTTTAAAATAGAGATCGCTATGTGCTATGTAATATTCAGGCAAATATACCCTAAAAACAAGTTTCTCATCTCATTTAGAAATAATCAGAATTACAAAAATTCATACTTTAACCTCTCTCTTCTAAAATACAAATGCAGGGACTGGCGAGATAGCTCGGTAGACTAAAGCGCCTGTTTATGCAAGCTTAGGCATACACAAGGACCACAGTTTGAATCCTGGCACCAAGTTGCTGTGCCAGCCCCACCCAGAGGATAGGCTAAGCTGGCCACAGAGTCCAGGCTTAGTGGCACACACTGGTAATCCCAGTGCTGGAAAGCAGGAGGATCACCACAAGTCCACATTGTATAGTGAGCTCCCCAACATCCAAACACATAATGCATAAATAAATATATAAAATAAAATAAGATAAAATATACATAACAAGTACTCAAAGTAAATGCAGAGTATAATGAAATGAGTAAGATTAGGAAAACTGAGTTTCCCCTAACCATGTAGGAGGAACTAAACTTAAATTGGCTCTAAGCTTACTACTTTGAGCACATTGGTTTATACTCATTATCTTGATTTCTTCATTATTAAAATGGAGATGATAAAATATATCCTCACATTATTCTCCACTAACTTCCCATTATATGGGAAGGTCCCTGTGTCTTACTATGTGTCTCATAAATTTACTTCACTGGTGCAATATTTCTATGCTTTCATAAACGTTATATATTCTTCATACGTTTCAGCTCTCATAATGACCATGGGATCCTGCTTCTAGCAGGATGTTTTGTGGTTGTTCCATAAGAAGAAAGAAGCCATGCTGAGATCATCATGTGAGTGGGTGCTTTTCATCTTGTGACACCACCTATGTCCTAAACAGGTTAAAGGAGGCAAGGTGCATATGGCCCACCTTTTCACAGGTTTCGGTCTAAGGTCAGTTGACTACATCATCTTTAGTCTTTGGTGAGGCAGAGGAATTATCAGCAGAAGAGCATGGCAGAAGAGCACGGCAGAAGAAAGCTGTTCCTCTTATGGTAGTCATGACATGCAGAGAATGAGATGGCCAGAGCAAAGGAAAAGGCACAGGGACAAAACACACCCATGGAAGGTGGATGCCCAGCTAGCCCCTCCCTTCCAATGGGACTGACATCCTAACAACCACTAAGATGTGGGCTCATCACTGCTCAGGACAGAACTGTTATGGGTCAGTCACCTCTGGGGGCCTCCCATTTGAACACTGCTGTATTGAGGAATGTGCTTCATATTCCATAGAAGTATTGGGGGATACTTCACATTTAAAGCGTAACAAGTTACACATGTTTTTCTGTAGCTGATATATTTCACTTAGTATAATACCCTCCATGTTCATTTCTGTTGCCTCAAACTACAGAAACTGAGACTTTCTAAAAGCCCCAATTGTATTTCATCTTGAATATGTAGAACGTTTCCTTTATCCACTCATATGTTCATGGGCATCTAGGTGATTTCATACTTGGCTATTTTGACATCATGATATAATGATGTCATTATGCAACTTGCAGTGTACAAAGAGGGAGAGTTAAATCTTTGATATAGTAACTTCATAGACTTTGGATACAGATTTATATGGAAAATAGCTAAATCATGTCCTGCCCCCCTCTCTGCTTCTCTCTCTATATCTCAAATCTATCTCACTAAGGATGGAGTTAGGGATACTTATGGGATGAAAAACACCTGAGACATGGAGAAATGTAATTGTAGATAAGGAAGAATAATGCAATTGGTTGCCTGCTCATACACAATAAAACTCCATGAAGTTTGTGCAACCCATGTTAAGATAAGGATAGTAATGCTATCATCTATGAGTAGAATTTTAGGATTCTGATGCTAGAGTATAACCCATGTAGGTGGGTTCTGAAGCCATGACAAACTAGAGTTAAAAATGCTATATCCGAATTTATGAAATACAATTCAAGTGACTGTTAAAATAATGGCCTTATGTCAGAGCTGTTATCTGTTGCAAATAGGAAATCTAATACTTTGTTGCTTATATAAGTATTAATATAGAAGTGCTTCATGCAATAAGAACTGAAAAGATCAAGTAGAACAATATTACCATGTTTCCAAAAAATGTTAAGTAAATTTTTATGTCTCAATTGTAGCAAGTTATTTGTTCTACAGGGATATATTTATATAAGGATTTATATCTAAGATGATTTTGATGGAGTATATATATGAAAAGGGATTATTTCCCAGGTAATCATACATTTAAAAATAAAGGAGTTATATTTTAAATTCACACTTCAAACCAACCCACTGAATTTCCTTGAATGGAACATATTCAACTTTTTCACACAAGTAGGGAAATGAAAGTGTTAAGATTCACCACAAAGACTTCCCTGAAAATAAGTAGCAACCATGAACTGTTTAGGTTGGAAACATTACACTTTATGATTTTTTCTTTGAGAAAGAATAAGCAAGAAAAAAGACAATTTCACAAAAAAGGTTACTCTTAAAGTTGATAAGGCAGTAGATATTTGTAAAGGTAGGTAAAAATATTAATCTATTTGATGAACGACATGAACACAGTTTTGATACATTTATAACTCTCCACAATGAATAATTTGTTCACTTTTTCTTCCTTTCCAAGAATTCTTGGCCTTGTATCATGAAAACATTGAACAAGCATTTATATCCATGATCAGAGAACACAACAAAGTCATTTTTATGGTCCTCTCACTGGACTACAATTTACATATGCTTTGGTGGTGACACCTCATTATAAATTAGCACATCAAATTAATTTCTGCTTTTTAATATCATGACATTTTGTTCAGTCACTGTGGAGCTGGACTTTCCAAATGAGTTTGGATTTGAATGGGGAATTGTCATAGATTTGGGGAGCTTAGATTTGAGTTGATTTTCCTGACATGAATATTGAAAGAATGATTTTTACTGATTCTACTACTTATTATCTGATTTTTTTAATTTACTCTGCTGAAGACAACTATCTATAGAAAACACTCTTTTAATTAAATTGGTAACCCACTATCAATAATTATTGATTTAAAATTTAAAAATTAGTTTATGCTATATTAATGTGGTATCAATACA
>NW_004524726.1:1090344-1091698 GCF_000260255.1 Octodon degus
GTGTGACGGCTGGGGAGATAGCTCGGTAGTCTAAGTGCCTGGCTGGCAAGAACAAGCCCCGAGTTCAGTCCCCCATACTGAATGCTTTTCCTCCAAGCCAGCCACCAAGACCGGGCATGGTGGCACATTCTTAGAATCCCTGCACTAGGGAGGCTGAGACATAAAGCTGTGTAGTGAGACCATGTACAAAATAAATAAATACTGTTTTAAATATGGTGAGTGTGATAAGTATGTATATCTAAATTATACCCAAGAAATCTTAATTTAAAAACAAATCTATTATTTTTAAAAATGTTAATCTGATCATTTGTCAAACCCTATATTATAGTACTGATTTTATCATATTCTAGACAAAATTTTCCCCAGTATTATTAGCTCAATGTATGTCAATCAGTCTGCTTTGCCTGTTCAGGTTTTTCTTGAGCATGGATATCATTTACAATTTGGTGCCAGGCACTTAAAGAAAGAAGTAAGTAGAAGAAATAAGAAAGAAAGGGGAAAAGAACTATTGTTTTATAAGCTGATACAGAACAAAAAACACAGTTCTATTGTTGAGTAATTTAATTATTGTGGGCTTAAACTAAAATTCAGAAACTAAATTACATGTCTATGACTGCTTTTTATATAATAATGAAACACTTCCATGTGTGTTACAATTTTTTTTAGAATCATGTTTCATGCATCATCTGAAGATAAATGATGCATCCTGGAAATTCTAACAGGGTGAACCTTCTCTTCTGTTCAAATATAGCTTGACTGATGTCATCCTGACTCTAGGGTATTACTTAAAACTCAGAGTACAAAGTGAACAGCTGTCAGAGTGAGAAGTCTAAATACATTTTAAAAAGTAGCCAGGTTCTGACAAAATGCATTTAATCACATGCAAGCTTCATGAAATGGAGCTGATTAAACTGAGATTTTAAATTATAATGGCTAAGGAAAAATATATTTTGAAACTTTCAATAAAACAAAGATATGAAGCTGTCTAGGAAGACATCAAGATTTAAATAAAATAAATTGATACATTTTTAAATTCAGATTTTCTTTTTTTCTAAGAAACTGAATGAAAGGAGGGGAACACTGACAAGTCACTTATTGAACTGCCATCAGAAATCATAAGTCAAGAAACCAGTGCTTTGAACATGGGCCTGTTCTCCTTTTGCTCTAAACTTAACAACCTCATTTCCATGAGATTTTCACATGGCCCTATAGACTTAATTATATTAATGCATGACATGAGACAATGCAATCTAAACCCTGAGAAACTGGAATTAAATTAAAGGAATGAAGCTGATTTGCCGTATTAACATTTAAAGTTTTCCTTAACGTAGTCGAAAATGTTCCATTCTTTTTA
>NW_004524726.1:1093488-1097497 GCF_000260255.1 Octodon degus
TTGGTTAATATCACTGAATTAAAGAAATTTCTATGACACAATAGAAAAAAATCCTGAAGCATACACCAGCCAAAATTTTTTAAATGCTCAAAAGACTGGAATAGATATTTCTCCAGAAAATGCAAACTTGTGGCTAAAACCAAATTAAAAAAATGTTCTATGCCACTAATCATGAGATAAATGCAAATTAAAGTCACAATGAAGTACTTGTCTTATACCTGTGAGGCTGGTTATTATATTAATTAATTAATCAATTTAAAATATTGTCAAGGATTGGAGAGATGAGAACAGTTTTACACTGTTGGGGCAAATATGAAATCAAGTGACAGTTCCTAAAAATATTAAAAACTAAAATATTTCTGTTAGTCAAAGAAGCCTTGTATTGTCTAATAATCCCAATTCTGAGGATATATATCCAAAAGAATTAAAATCTAGATTCCCTACAGGTATTTTCACTACTCTATTGCAACATTTTTCACAGTGAGCAATAAAGGGAAACAACATAGATGACAATAGAAGATAGATAAAAAGAAACTATTCCATGTACTAGAATATCATCCTATCATATACAGGAAACAAATTTTGCCATTTGAAACAACAGACATGAAGCTGAAGAAAATTGTGCTAAGAGAAAAATGTCAGCAACAGAGGCCAAATACTGCATGATCCTGCTTTCACGTGGGGTACTGAAAGTAGCCACATAGAGCAGAACTGCAATCCAGGGTCTACAGGGCAGGACAAATGAACTGCCATTCAATGACTATAAATTCTCAGCCATGCAATGCTAAATATCTGTTTTAGGACATTAGAGCTTTAGTTAACTATACCGTACTGTATATTCAAAACATTAAAAGGGCCAGGCCCATGTGAAGAATGCTTACAACTTAAGCAATCAAAACACACATTAACTATGTAACTGTATACAGCTACTAGGCAAATGGGAATTGTAAAGCAAATACTAATGTAAATATATTCTGCAGGGCAGGCTCACAGATACGTTTGATAATTGCATTTATTCTGTGGGGAATAAAGTCAATCACATTCCTGTAAAATGTGAATTTAACATTATCAGATGGCATTTTAAACATTTTGATTTCTCTAGAGATTAACCTTTGTGAAGTATGGGGTACTGCTTTTTGTCATTTCCATGAAATGCATATTTTCTGCAAGGCTCTGACTAGAAAAAGAATTTATTAAATGTAGCTGTTAGTTCCTATTATACATTTTTCTTGCTGAGAGCTTTAAAGTAACACACTAAAAACACCTCTAACAATCAGATCCTCTTAATTTAAATTGACGATCTGCACCATGAAAGGCGCTTCATTTTCTCACTCTTGTCCCTAAGGTCACCCTGAACATTATTAGAAAACATGCCATTTTCGTGGACATAACTTGTGGCCAGGTTTCTTTTTACCTGGCCTTTATGCAACTGAAATGTTTGGTGATAAAATGTGGTGCATTATAGAGGATCGTTTTCTCTAATAGTGTTGATAGATACTTAAGTAAATAAAAACATAACAAATAGAAATAGCCTTTCTCCCTTTCAATTATTGTATATCCCTTCTTCTCCCATACATTGCAAGCATATAAGAAAACTGAAAATTATTTCTGTCATACTCAAGGATGTATCTGTATTTGACCCTGAAGTAATTCATTGTCTGTTTCTTTCCCATCTTATTTCAGATAATCTTCTGAGTTTATCAGCTTCTGTCTCGTGCTGTGTGGTCTGATGCATATTCACAACATCCAACTTCATCTGCTCCAAGAAGCCAAAGTGCCTGGTGTTGAAAAGGAACAAAATTTTATGCACTGATCTCTGATATTTTGTAATTTCCAGGATGAGTACGTTATGTTGTAGCTTTTGTTAGGCATCTTCAAAATTAAAGTCATGCCTTAGGAATTTTGTAGCACAAAGATGAAAAAGAAAACAAGGAAAAAGGAGAAAGGGGCAGAGTGTGAAAGAAGCTGGAGATGGAGGTAGAAAAGTTGGGTAAAAAGAGAGAAGAGACAGGCAAGACAGCAAGGGCAGCAAGCAAGCCTGGGAATAGCTAGGAGGAGAAAAGCCTCACCTCCCCAGTGTTGAGTACACTACGACATACCATTTTTAAAAACTTTAAAACTGAAAGAGCTGGATTCATTTCCAATTTCTACTACTTCCGGATTAAACAACATATTTTGCCTAACCTCCTCATTGTTTTTTTCATTTAAATAGTGACAGACAGTGCTACATTATGAGAAGCAACTGATTCACTTAATTCACTGAACTGTGTGACAAATATATAGGTTTCTACTTGATTAATGAATGGCTCAATTGCAAACTCATTTCATTTTGTCTCAAAGAGAGGGAAAGAGACATTTTAAAATTTAAAAGATACTCTACCTGATAAATTTTCAGTTATATTTACCTTTTGGAAATATTTTTGTTCTCTCATAAAAACAAGCCCTCAAACTAGGAAACCTGTGTGTTAAATATATTTTTTCCTGGCAAGTGTAAGGGCCTGAGTTCAATCCCTGGTTCTGGAAAAAAAAATAAAGGAATCGAATATTTTCAGTGATGAGATCTATATTTTGCCACTATTGAAGAAGTAGAAAATTGGTGTTCAGTGGGGCAGCTCTGAGACACGGTTGGACTTTCATGAAATTACTGAATCATTAAGAAGTTTTAATGAAGTGGTCGTGGATTAGCTCATTTCCCATAAATCCAGGCTTCCCTGAATGCTTTCACCTTTGCTACATTCCTTGACACTGACTCTGCCCCCATCCTGCCTGGTGGGGTGCAAAGTGAGCCTTCCCAAGAAGCCCAGTGGATGCCAGCATCACTCATGTGAACTTTTCTGCACCAAGGATCACGAGCTAAAATAAATCACTATGTCTTACAAATTACCTATTATAATGTGTTCTCTTTTAGCAACAGAAATCACAAGACACTGGGATTTAATTTCCTATGAATGTTTTGTTCCATATAATAACTGTTGTATTGATATATACAAATGAATATACCTTCCTTGTTTCTCACTAGAACTGTACAGTTTACTTTAAAATATTTAGAAGGTATTATCACACTTTCGAATGCTCAAATTCTTTAAAACTTGCTTAATGGCTTCACAGTCAAAGCAATTATCTCTATCACTGCCTAACCGGGCAGCTTGTTCTCCAGAGCAATATTAATAGATATCATTTAATGGTCAGTGCTGTTACTGACCTTTCCATGACTCTAGGGCACTGAAATTGTTTGTTCAATCTACTGCACTTACATAAAAAGCTGCTGCTAACAGCTTGGATTTAGCATCAATTTTTGATAACAGAAGTTCTTTCACAGCAGGGTCAGCACATTCAGAGAGGGCTGGAACAATGGCAACAAAAACTATCAATATTATGGAAATGAAACTCAGGAAACTGATGTTAAATAAATGTGCAGCTAAGCTTTCTGGTAGTTGGGTAGACTCTTTTTGCATTCATGCTACATATTTTTTGAGCTAAAATTTCATAAATATGTTATGAGAAGCCCTAAAATAATGAATAGATGTATCAAGAAAGCAGTGTAATTCTAGGACTAGAATACAGGATCCAAATACAAGAAAAGATAGTAATCACAGTTTGGGTTTTATGTATCTAGAAATTATAAGTATTTATTGTTGAAAGTTAATGAATATTTCTCTTGAATAATAATTAGTAATGCACATAAATAGTTAAATTTCATTCAATGTTGAAGTCATGTGTTGAAATATATTACTTCATACAGATGCAAGAACAAATTTATTTCAAGTAATAATGTAATATGATAGACTAATTGAAGTCAGAAAGGAAAATTTACTAGTTCATATTGTTTTTAATATGAGAACTATGACACTATTAATATCAATTGTTGCTATTCTTATATGCAGCATCAAATCAAATGACACCTCTGAGAAAAACTATCCTTAAAACTGTTTTGAGAATAACTGTATGAGACATATTTTTCTTCAATAAATTCTCCAATATTATACTAGAAAATAAATGTATAATAGAA
>NW_004524726.1:1098082-1099246 GCF_000260255.1 Octodon degus
CAGAAAACTCATTTGAACTGTACTCTGGTGCTTACTAATTTGTAATCATTAAAATCACCAATGTCATGAGCAATTATGAAACTATATAGTCAATCAATTATCTACAAAATGCATTTAATTTTAGTTTGGAATAAAACTTAGGATAAAAACATATTTCCTAAATTTTTCTTTCTCAAAGATTTTGTTCTTGCAATAGGCAATTACCAGTATTACAATTCTATTCCTATCACCTATTTTGAGAATGAAAAATATACCACTGAATGTATTACCATAACTAGCACCATTCCTATATAAATTCCAATAGAAAGTAGAAATTCAACATAAGCTACACAAAGGTATTATAGAGAGTTTGTCTAAAAGGAACTTGGTACTAATGTCATAAATAAGAATCTTACTTTTCTAGATCTATAAATAAAATCTTAATTTTGAATCTAGTGTTTCCATGGCTCCCTTTCCATGTGGTTTCAGCTACCGAAGGTTCTTCTGCATGGGGACATGTAAACACTGAGAATGCTGATCTCAAGAAACCAGAAGCATTTTTTATAATAGATTTTTTAAAAGTAGTTTAATCCATAAAACATGGATTTGAATTTTCTCTTTAACAAAATAGTATAAGAACTGTAATTATTAAGATGAATATTGAAATTTTAATGAAAATAATACAATAATACTATTTCTTATGGAACCATATTTGCTTTTATCTGTTTAAAAATTACATGTATATTCTGTAGAGATTTAAACTTTAACATATCAATACTTGATGGAAAATACCTGTTCAATGTTATGTCTGAGATGTTTAACATTCAGACAGCTATTGAGGTTAAGCTCAACTGTCTATGTTATAGGGTAATAATAACATTAAGCTTCTCTTCTGGAGGGTTAACAACTTAAGTTTACAGGCCAAAAATTAGAGAAAAAGAAGGGCTGAAAGGACAGCCAACATTTTGGGCCTCATTCAAAGTCAGTGAGGACACAGGACATAAGAGAACCTGTACTGTAACATGATGTAACTCAATGGTCTCCAAATTTTCTGATCAAGGAGATTATGGAGTCACAGAGGAAAGTGATCAATGATGTAGAGTGTGCATAAGGAGAGTCACATGGAGAGAAAACATTCTCTCAGGCTTTCACAGAGAGCAAATTGGTCAAGCAATGGCCGTGACT
>NW_004524726.1:1101011-1112966 GCF_000260255.1 Octodon degus
ATAGATTATTTTGAAAGAAAACTTTATTCAACTTTATTTCAGCATATTTATTTTTAACTTAAACCTGTCATAACTTCAGATGTATCAGTTATCAGTTACTGCTATAATTATTATAAAAATGTCCTTAAATGATCTTCTAAGCACATCTACCTTTTTTATTGTATCATATAAAAATAAAAAGTATTCCAATGTGGAAAATATGTTATGCAGTAAAATATAACTAAATACGTTTTTTTTAGTTTACTTCTGCTTTTTAAAAGTAAAATGTGTGCATTTGTAAGTACTTTATAAATATAACCTCAGTAATTTTTTCAGTTACATGAGAGAAAACTGATTTGCCAATAATTACAAAATAATTTATCTTTGTACTTTTACTCAGCAACATACAGTTCTTCCCATTTAAAGTGTACTTAATCTTTGGCTGGTTTTTATGTTCTATCTTTAGATTTGCTGACAACATACTTCATGAAATTTCTGCTATTACTTGGCAAAATAAATTCTTTTTCAAAGTTACTTTTACCCTTTCAATTTATCTTAAACTCAGAAATTGTTATCCTAGTTTAGAATTTGGTGTTAAATATTGGGAATTCTTGGATAAGAAAAGTAATACTAAAAATATAATATGATAGTGAAAAAGAATTATAAGAAATTTGGTCTGAATTTGATTTAAAAATTATAACTGGGTTTCATTGTAATATACTCTGCTGAATAAACAATGAAATCCTGTGCTTTTTAAATATTTAAAACACAATTTTTCTTAATCAGTACACAATTTAAATAAAGCTTTAACGCTATACTCAGAAAATTTCATTTCAAATTTTTATTTTGTAATTAAATTGTTTCAGGCATTTCTATGAGGTTTATTTTTATTTTCAGTACCGGGGATTGAACCCAGGACCTTCCTGAGCTATCTCCATGGCCCCTTAATGAGGTTTAGATTTAGGTCACTATGTGGAAAGCAAGAATGTGGTGGAGTTAAAAAAGGTCCCACTGGTTTGTCAGTTGCTTTACAAATAGAATTACAAAAAATTCTTTACAGAAAATCCTCCCTGTTAGCATTTCCAAACAAAATTAATGGCTACTGTGTGGTATTTATAATGTATAATCCCTTTTTCATTAAAAACTTTTACTTTTATTCTTTCATTCCAATAATTGCCTTTTCCAATTTTATTATAATCTTTACAGAACGTTAAGTAAATTGTGTTTACTTAAAAAATTTAAAAGAAGATTTACATGCAAAACAACATTGTTCATAAATGTTGTACTTGTCAAATGCTCTGAAGTACCTTACCTTAAAAGTGCTGTTTAAATAATGCAACATAGTTATGCATACCTATATAAATCTCTACAAAAGCTTATTATTATTTGTTGTGATTATAATTATCTATTCTACTCAGGTTTGGACTTTAAATGTTTTTAAAATAATACAAAATAATAATTAAAAACAACATAAGAAGCAATACAAAATTTCACTAAACAAAATAATAGGAATTGAACAATAGTTGCTATATTTCATGATATTATCTTCAAGTTGGTTGTTGAGGTTACCAGCCATAAATGTGCAAAATTGGTTTAAAATGCAAAAAAAAGTTTTAAGAAATTAAAAGGAATAAAAAGAAAAAAATTAAGCCTTAACTACTCTTTTCAAAAGATCAGCAGAAATCGATAGTACAGTTATACAAATTACCCTACATATATTCAAAAATATATTTACCTTCTTTTTGTCCTTTTCTTCATCCCAGTTTTTCCTCTCCATTGAAAATATTCTCTTTTTTTCACAGTATCTATTGTACATTCAGACACTTTAACCCTAAATTTCCTTTCGTTTTGGCACGTTTTACTAATTATTTGACCGGGGAGATGCTAATGTAACTACTGCGTATCTTTCTTATGCACCTTATATATACCTTCCGTGTGTTTAAACATCCTGCAACTGGTCTTGGCTCCCCCATCTCCTGATTCTGTAAAGCAAGTCTGCATTCTTCAACTTTTGTCTCTTCTGTTCTGATTTGCACAAGATGAGTTGGTTCATACAGACTTCAAACCATGAGTTGGTTTGAAGCCCACAAATTTAACAAGTGAAACGCACTTGATGCACCTTCTAATCAGATGGATTGTACAAATCCTTTACTGCAGTAGTGAGGCACAAGAACCAAACACGTTGATGAGCCAAATAACCACAACATATGACATAAGAGTGAATATTCTATGTGCTCAGATTTTTCAGTTATCTTTTGAGGAACTACACCTGTAATTCTATGTAATATTAATCCAGGCATCAGAATATTAGAACAATTTTATATTTTTATTTTAATCTTTTTATTTGGTACAATGTCTCATTAAGCAGCTCAAACTCACAGTGATCTTCCTGTCTCAGCCTCCTCTGTGCTGGGATTACAGGCAAGCACCACCATGCAGGGTTTCAGTGGCTGGCCCAGCATGGGCCCGCACTGTGTGCAGTAGGAGGATTGAACCGATCCTTGTCCTTGCCAGGCAGGAACTTAGACCTCCAAACTATCTCCTAGCCTCCAATTTATTTTTTTCTAAGTAATATGTTTCATGCCAGAGATTTTTCCAAGTGCTAATGGCAAAGAATGGGACCAATGTGTATTGTAGCTGTTTTGATACCACATAATCATGATTATTCAAACATGTAGGAAAACTGGATTACATTTCATTTATTTTTGTCTTATTAAAATGATTGAATAATAGAAGTCTTACAGTAATATACATGTTATAATAGGTTATTAAAATGTATCAAAGCATATAATAATTGTGCAAGCATTAATTCAGGTAAATTCAAAGTAAAACTTATTAAGCTAAAAATTCTATTTCATAAATTTTAGTGCCTTTATATAAAACACAAAAATTTCTCAGTTGCTTAGATTGCTGTTTTCATAACTATCAAACTTTATTTGGTAGTTCTATAAAGTAAGCCTAAATTTAGAGATTTTTCCATTACTCGTGTCAGTGTTCAAGTAAGTTAAAATGACAGTCTTTGATACATACTTAGTGGATTTCATTTCATAAATTTCTATACTAAGCATGTACACAGAAAAAGAAACTGGAAGAGTTTGAATAATAATGAAACTACTATATTTTTATACTTTTTAATCTCAGATGAAAATGAGAGAAAAATGGAGTAGTCTAATTATTAAACTCCAGTTCGCTCAACTTTTTTATTAATCTTTGATGAATGTACCCCGTACAGTTAAAAATGAGTATTCATCCAGAATCAAAAGCCAATCGGTTATTTATCCTTCAAGACTTTCTAATCATTTCCTTTCTTTAGAGATTCCCAGGTCGCTAAAAGTCATAAAAATAAAACAAAAAAGAAATAACCTAAGTTATTTCCATTTATTCTTTATTTTTTTTCATTAGAGAACTACTTTATTCCTTGGAGGAAGATGAAATTAAAATAGTATACAGTTTGCTGTAGCTTAGTGCTAGAACATTGGAATCTCCCTATCCTTTGTGGAAATGTTAATCATTTTTGAGATGATCAAAAGAGATGTTTGGATCATCTCAATAAACTGGAGATAACTGGAGAAGGAAATAAGAGATGCAATACTTTCCTCCTAAATTTAATGAATGGTTGCTAATTCTTAATATTGTTCAAAAAATGGATAGCAGTCATACAATAGCAAGGGTTTTTTCTCCCTAAAACTCTTTATTACATAATGTCACAATGCAGAAAAAGATGATTTTAGATGGTATTATTACACAGCAGAGAAATACAACTAAGTAAAAATAGCACACTAGAATGATTCAAATAAAAATGGCTTTTGCACCAGGTGCAGGTAAAAACTTATAAATAAGAATTTTTAATTGTCACTAGATAAACACAAGCCAGAAAAGATAGCCTTGCATTCTTTGCCCATATCAAGTTACTCTAATATTTTGAAAACTTAATGATTTAATCTATATTCCAAACAATGTTAACTAAATCTTCATAAATCAGGATTATTATGACAATTCCTTTAATCTCATTCCAAATACTTTAAGTTTTTCGTTGTTTCGGGGACATAGAGGCATCAACTATAACAGGGATGATGTGTAACTGGATTACTATTTCTCTTTGGTAAATCGTAAGTTTGCAATCATACCTTTTTAAAAACAGCAAAAGTTATATTGTTGATTACATTCATAATGTTTACCTTTCATGCAGAACATCATCTCCTTCAAATTATCACTACAAACGAAGCTCATGAAGTAACCTTGAAGTGCACTGCAGGTCTGTATGCTTCCAAGACACTTTCTGAAGTTCCAGACTGTATCTTTGAGTTAGCTAAATATGTTATGATGAAGTTCAGGAGATAGGGTGAATACTGTACCTTTCACTCCATTAGCGACTGCCAGATTCATTTTGGACTTGACATTCCCTATCTAATTTGACACCAAGTAGCTAATCTCTTTACCCTTTAAATTTCTGACGTGTCATATTACATTACATTTCTTCTGTCACCTTCCATCACTATAAATTTTGTCACATGGAAAAGCCAATGTGATTTGACATAACACAAGATGATGGAATCCGAGAGATTTAAAGCCACGCTAGTCAGTGGAGCAGAAATGTGACACATTGCTTCAAATGTGCAAATACTCACTTTTGAAAAGCAGATAATCTGCTAAAAGCAAGTATATAGGATGGTCCATGATTGTTAGGGAAAAGATAAATTTTACTTTTAGTGGCAAATTTAAAACATTGTGCTGCCCTATATAAATAACAGAAACATTTATTCAATTTGACAGTGGCTTGAGAATAATTACTTTATTGTACTGCATATGGTGTGGTAAGCATTCTCCTACAGTAAGTTAAAAAAGAAATTCTCTTAGAATTGCATCATTTTTTTCAGTGAAATTGTAAATAACTGGCATTGTTCTTTACATATTAATTCTAAAATGTTAAAAGAATGTATTAGTGAATACATTCTTGAATTAGATTTACTGTTTTATGCATAATATGTTTGTATTTACATGTATATGTAGTAGCTAACTATAATTGATTAATCTGTTTTAAATATATATATATATATATATATATATATATATATATATAGTTTTAGTAATACTTTTTACTTTTCCTTTTGTAATTTTAGGGAAGGGTCTACAGGGTGCTTAAGGTCTCACTACTACTGATTCTCCTATTCACAGCCTCCCCAGTGCTGGGATTACAGGCGCACACCCCCACACCCAGTCTCAATCGCTGTCTCAGCATGTCCCAGGAGCAGGGTCAGCTTGACAGGCCCAGGGATCGAACCATGGCCCCTGAGCCTGCTTGCAGGTGCTTTAATCCACTGAGCTATTTGGCCAGCCCTAATACTATTTACTGCAGATCAAGCAAAATAAGGAAAAACATGTTATTGAACAACATGGGTAAAAAACATTAATACTTAGAAGCAAAAAAAATGAACTTTTAAGGGAAAAATATGAACTTAATGTAGTAGCCCCATGACTCTCAGAAATGACCATGTAAAGTTATCTGACAACCATCCCATGAATCACACAAGTAAGAATTCTCACCTCTAAGAGGATAGTCACTACTAAGTGACTATTCACTATGTAATAGTTATATTCCTATATATAATGTATATAAATATGTAAAGTAAGATGTCAACATGTCAGAACTAATATTAATAACATATTTCCTTAGCTATGACTTTATGTCCTTATCTAATAATTTTTCTTGTTTTAACACTTGATTCTTTCTCAGGAGTGCCATCCCTTCTTTTACTTGAAGCGCTTTTGGGGTATTATTTAACCAGTTTCAGAATAAGCTAGTTCACAAATGTTACTACTTAGTAATGAACTGAAAAAAGCTGCTCATAACATTAGCAATAATAATATTAAAATTGTTAGCCCACTGGTGCTCTGTTTTGGTACTTGTTTACTTTAATCTAGAGCTTATAGATACTTACATTCTATCCAAATGATTGATTGAGGTTTTGTGTTCACATCTGTCTTATTTCACAACTGGGTTATTGTCATAGCACCCATAACTTTAAGAAAAGAAATAGATATTTTTGGCTCACAATGTGTAAATTTTTTCATGCGTAGTTCACTTATACCAGCAGAATGGCAGGAGGACACAGCAGAGGAGGATCGCTTGTGGCACCTCCGGTGGAACGCAGAGAGCAAAGGATGGAGGGAGGAGGACTGCAGGCACACCTTTCCGGGTCACAGCTTCAGTGCACAGCTTCTCCAGCCAAGCTTCACCGCCCCTTGTCCCATGTACTTCATTTACGGAATGACAGCATCGTGGCCTCATAGCACACTTGTCCATATCTAAGAAGTGTCAAAGTCTTCCAGTTTCCAAGTTGGTGAAAAGTCTAGGTCCAAATTCTCCTCTGAGATTCAGCTGTGATCACCTGTCAAAATTACCAGGAAAGGTAAACATTGTGAACATACAATGATACTGTAAGTAAACACTCTCATTCCAAAAAGGAGAAAGAAGATAAAAAGAAATGGGAGTAAAGCAAGACTAAAACTCAGTAGGCAAACATTACATCACACAGTTCCGCATCTAGCACCCTGGGTAAGCTCTGGTGAGAAGTGATGTCCAAAGGGCTTTACCGCTCTGGCACTCTGGCTCTGGTGGCGGTTCTGTCCCTCGTGCTCACTCTGTAGGTGTGGTTCCTCCTTCAGTGCAGTTTTCTTCTGACAGTCCATGTTCCAGGCTTCTTTAGTTTTCTGCGGTCTCCGTTGCACTTATGGCTTGATGAAATGCCATTTCAGAGCATGCTATCAGGGTCCCTGTCTTCTCTGCTACTAGGTAGTATCTTTCCGGACCCCACAAATTTTCTATGCTATATGCATGAAAAACCAGTGCTATGTGGATGACACAAAAGTCTGCTGTCAGTTTGAGGAGTAGCTGAGCCTTTTTGCATTGTGCTGGTGGTTTCAGGGTCCTCTGTGAATCTGGGTGGCTAAGCATGGTGAACTGAACCTTGGGGAATACAGTCTCATTCCTTGCCTTATCTTCCTTCCACAATTTGGTGTTCAGGGTATCTCTTCTCAAAATAAATTCTTTCATTTTCCATCCTTTTGAGTGGGAGGGTATGGGGTTTTTCTGGTTCTCCTCATGCCCTCAACACAACCTGTGCCTTTTCTAGATGCAAAGTACTGGGTCTCTTTTTAAAGCTAATATTTTTTAAAAACAAATTATCCTCTACTCCATCTTTACTAGAGTTTTCTTTCCAACCAAAATCAAAACACTTTAAATGAGTCAGCTAGGTAATTTGCTATTGAATCTCGATATAGACCTGGCTAAAAGTCTCTAAAAGCATCCAAGGCACAGCACAAGGGGCTACTGGCTATGTTGAAATTGCCGCTGATGGGTTAATTATAACACATCCTTCATATCAGTCTGCTGCACAGTCTCAGGACAGAAGCAAAACTCAGACAAGTTTTTTAGCCAGAATGCAAGATACAAGGCCTGGAGCAGCTGTCAATGGAGTCTTTATTCCCAAATAAAGAGTTCTGAGCCTGGTCTTTTCCATCTGGGTTTCTCATACGTTCATCTTCAATTTTTTCCAAACTCCTCTTGTAAACCGATACCAGGGATTCTTAAACAAATGTCTAAGTAGTGTCCACTTTTGTGATACAACAACCTCACTTCTCAGATACAAATTTCTGTTTTAGTCACATTCTTATCATTGAGACACAAGATGCAATTCAATTTTATTTGTTTATTTATTTTTGGCCTCTCAAACTGAACTCAGGACCTTGCACTTGCCAGGCCAACATTTATGTTACTAAGCTATCTCCCCAGCCCTAATAATTTTAAATGCATTGTACACTATTTTACTCTAAGGTCTTTTCTTCTTCATCTACCTAAAACTGGTGTCCATTTGTCATTGAGACCTACAAGCCTACATGCAACTATTACAAAGATTTTTTTTGTTTGTTTTGTACCAAGAACTTATTTAAATTACAAAAAAGTCCTTCAAAATGACATTTTGAAAGTACCTTGAAAGTTTCTAGAAATGACAAATTGTATTGCTATTAAAAGTATGTGAATAAATTAACCTATATCCATTTCTTCAAGGTGTCTTATCTTGGAAAATGAAATAAAATTACTAGAACAATACTGTATGAGTTTATAAAAGTAATGCCTTTTACTGAACTAAGAAAACTATGCATGTACCCTTGGCATCTTCTTAATCAAAATTTTCTCAAAATAAGTATTCAGCAGTGTATATGTGGGAAACTATTAATTGTTTGAACACCTCACCTAATGTAATTATTTTTATTATAGTTAAAAAGAAATTAAACTTTTTAATTAGAAAGTTACATTATAATTTGAATCTTAGCAACTGTTCATAAAATAGCCAATGGCACTGTCATTAAAATAAAAATAGATTAAATTTAAATTAAAATAAATGCCTTTTTAGCAAACACAGCTGGGCTTCTAACTCATTTTTCAAAAAGTCTCATAAAAGAAAGCTCTAAATTGTTGGCATCACATTTTTCATTTTATTTATTATCAAATTACTTGGCTGTAGTCTTAGTATTTCATAAGATGTGAATAGCTATAAAATTAATTACCTGAAGATGTAATTTCAATATTGACTACATGAAAGACCTAAGATTTTAGGTTAAAAATATATGAGAGAGTAAATGAAAGATTCTGCGGTCCATATTTTAGTTTAATTATAGTCATGGAGATAGAATGTGTATTACAAGTTAATAGTCTCATTTGACCTTTCATGTTTTATCTTTCATATTAAACAACACAGAAATAAGTAGAAATAAATGATTTTCCCTGAACATGTTTCAAATGTCTTAAAATAGTCTCATGCATTTTAAGCACTGATAATGAACAATAACAAAATACATTTATGTTTTCCATGGAGAAATTAGTGTCCAGTTAGGTAACAATATTTTTAAGCCTTAAATCTTTAACATTCAAATGACACATATTTTGCTAGCTCCATGTACATCAGTGAAAACAAAGTTTGTCTTATCATAAAGCACATTTTCATCAAGTTATGTGAGTATAAGCTTAACTTCACTATCTGTCTGAATATCATATACTTTAGACATAAAATGGAGCTGCTATTTTCACACAAGCATGAATATTCTAAAATTTAAGTCTCTATAGAATGTCAGAAAACAATTACAAATTTTTTACACAGAAATGTAGAAATCAAACAATTCAAAAACATCTCCAAATACAGCTTCTCTAACTCAATGGAATACCCATTCTGTGACAAAACAAAATAAAAAAGGGGATATACATAAAGAACCATTTTGTTGTAAAAAATATATATGCATACACAAGACAGAATAAATATGCAGCTACTTTTTCTTAGTACTAATATTGGTTAGTGAAGATATCTTGTCTGCATCTTTTCCTCTGAATAACTAATATGAAGACAGCAATATGCAATGTATTAATTATTGTAACTGTCCTACTAACCTGTTTTGAAACTGTTTCATTGCTATTTTATCTTTTTTCTCATTAAAATGAAATAAAGTTATGTTATTATAAACAACTAGTGAGCAACCACACATGTTTATTTAAGCCAAAGTTGGGAAATATTTCCTTTAACCCTTTTTCCCCCCTCTCTAAGGGTCATATTCTTGTTGAGGTTTTTTTAAAGAGAGTACAAATTAGAATTAAAACAGAAATGATATAGATTTTCACATAGCAAATTGATATGAATTTCACAATATTTGTTATAAAATGAGGTTGTCTTCTAACCAGTTATTCATATTACCAGATACATGTATGTAAAATTGGAAGAAAAAATGTGTAAGACATGAAGAAGAGAAACTATAAAAACAATTTAAAAAAAGAGACAAATTAATGCATTATCTGCTTCTTTCTTATAAACAGCTGAGAGGGTGAAACAGTTCTTTAACAATTACAACATATTTTTGCTTTAAATATAGGCTGATTCTCCCTTCAGCTCAGATGAATGGGTAGAAAAGTAACACTTTCACTAGAAAATTAAGTATCTTTCTGGAAGCCATGTAGATGTTGACCCAAGGATTTGAGGGTCCTCTGTCATTTCAAGACAAAGGAAAAGCTGAAAATGACTCGGGGATGAAACAGCGTGGTATTTCTTATATCGTTACCTTACTGTTTCGCTGTCCTGTTTTCCTTATTCTAAACCCCGTGCAGACCTGACACGGAGATACGGAGATGGGAGGTAGGAAGAGGCCCATCGCTCCTTCGTCACTAGCTGTGAACAAGCTCTTCCCCCGCTCAGTGCCTCCCCCACCCCTTGTGGAGTCGTTGGACGTTTGCACTTGAGCTGGCAACTCATACAAAATTCCACTAAGTTGGAAAAAATAAGCAGAGAGAGAGAGAGAGAGAGAGAGAGAGAGAGAGAGAGAGAGAGAGAGAGAGAGAGAGAGAGAGAGAGAGAGAGAGAGAGAGAGAGAGAAATGTGTTTTAGAACTTGCAAAAGTGCAGAGAACCATTTGCGTGCTTTATTTCTCTACATTTCAAGTCTTGACAGACTAATAGCAAGAAAAAAACGAAGAACAAAAAGCACTCTGAATAATTTCAATTCCGGAATAGCCCGAAGGTTGTCAGTACAGAGATGAATAGACTTGTGGCTAGAATCTACTCTCAGAGTTTCTTTCAGGAGCAGAGTACAACTTGGATTAATAAGAAAAGATTTAACAGAAGAAGAAAGACTATTTCTAGGGAAACAAAGAAATAAGAAGAAATAGTCTACGACAGTGTCCAGGGTGAATCTTTCAGAACTTTCAATATTAAAAAGAGCTGGCTGCGGCACGCGTGCCATAGCTTTGTCACCACTGACCTATGGCAAAGAGGCAGTAAGAAGATAACCTAAATATTTGACAAAAGGAGTTCTGGTTCACATTTTGTAAGTGTAAAGCCAGGTTCCAAGTCCATAAGCACAAGTTGGAGGAAAAGAAGTGAAGAGAGGCTTATTACTTATAGTAAGTAAAGAGAGAAATTAATTTAATTTACAAAGATCTCTGTCCTAAATGGAGCAGAAGAGTTTTATTGGGGGACCTATAAATATTCACAAAGGGAAGCAAATGAGAAAGTTGTGAAATTCTGAGCATGCTCAATTTAAGGAATATGATCAAAAGAAAAGTTGGCAGACACCAACACTTCTGGGCAAATACTTTCATACTATAATTTGCAAAGCTTACTTTAGGTCAAATAAAAGAATGAATCAGTGAGTTGAAGATGTTGGAGGGCTTTTTGTAGATCTCTCCAGTGTCACATCAGAAACAAAATGAATTTTAAAAAACCTATGAAGTTTTGTTATTATTCTTTTAAAGTATCAGAGGCTTAGCCTCTTATAATTACGATTTAACATCAATGATTTTTTTTACATTCTTCCTAGTGGTCAATTGCTGTACAAGATGTGGACATGATACCCTATTTACAAACACCATTAGAACAAATTGCTCTACTCATTAAGAGAATGTAACTATATATCTATCCTAACCACTTTGAATACACAGATACAAAATGTACATTCATCTCTATCCCCTTTTTTATGTTAAGTTCTGTTATTTGAATATTATAGGTGTGTAAAATCAGCAAAATATTCTAAAAGAGTCCCATAGCCCATAATAGTATTGGGTATTCTGCTTCACTGGCAATGTCAGAAATTGTTGACCTGAGTATACTATAGCTCAACATAACCCCATGGCTTTACTTCTTATATTTCTTTTTTATGCTTTTCTGCTAGATGGTTAAGACCAAGCTAAAGCAGGACCTATGAAACAAGAGTTGTAGCTTTTGGGTCTGATAAGTTCAGTGAAATACCCTCAGGAAATGTTTTCTCTCCATGTGACTCTCCTTAGGCACACTTTACATCATCGATCACATTCCTCTTTGGCACCATAATCTCCTTGATCAGAAAATTTGGGACACTATTGAGTTACATGACGTTACAGTACAGGTTCTCATATGTCCTGAGTCTTTATTGACCTTAGAAGGCTAGGGCCAAAATGTTG
>NW_004524726.1:1114445-1117181 GCF_000260255.1 Octodon degus
AATTTTTGGGTTGCCTTTTCACTTTGTTGGTAATTTCCTTTGACATGAAAAACCTTCTCAGTAAGAGCAGGTCCCAGTTGTTAATTCTTTCAACTGTTTTCCATGTGATTTGATTTCTGCTCACGAACTCTTTTGCCTACCCCTATGTCTTCAAGAGTTCCTCCTACTTTCTCCTCTAGGAGATTTAGTGTCTCTGTTTTAAATTTTAGATCTTTAATCCATTTTGACTTTAGTTTAGTGCATGGTGATAAACCTGGGTCAAGTATGAGTTTTCGGCATGTAGAGAACTAGTTTGTCCAGCACCATTTGTTAAAGAGGCTATCTTTCTTCCAGTGAGTATGTTTGGCCCCTTTGTCAAAGATATGGTGGCTGAGTAATACCAATGATTTTATGTGTATTTGAGGAAGTGCATAGGTCCAATGTTATTCAGTTCTTTAGATACTGAATAACAATAGACAATTGTTCCCTAAAAGGGTAGAAAAAAGAATGGAGAAACTGAGGTTGTAGAATACTGTGCAATGGATCACACTGTTACTCTTCCCTGAATTCCTTATTGGTTTTCTCCTGCATCCACCCTCGCTCTCATAATTGTTGGCATTTTACAAGGATAAATAAAATACATGATTAACACATCCTTTTCAGCAAATGTAGTTACTACAGAATAATGAGCAAAATTTGAGAATTTTGGTGTTATGAAAAATGATACTTCATTATAGAGAGATAGAATCTGCCTTTAGTAACTATGGGATCTGCACTACAGATTCAACAAAACAATTTGAGGAATTTTGGCAACAGTATTGGATTGATCTAGACATGCACAGTGTTTTCTGTTGTCCTATATTAAATACATATGTAGGGGACCTAGAGATAATTTTAAGTGTATTGGAGGAATAGCATAGGTTAAATGCCAATACTGCACAATTTGATATGAGACTCAGCTATCTGAGAACCTGATAAACCTGAGGGACCTAGATGCTATTTCACTTAGAAAACAATAGGTGTTTTTATGTGTATGTGTATCTATAATATTCAGATATAAAAATTACTATAATAGAAAGCAAGATGAATGAATCAGAATTTTCCATTTAAATTTTAGTATAATTTTTAATTGCATTTCTATGTGATTTGGATATTGAATATTGATTTCTATTCAAGAAGAATCAGACTTTGATAGAGATAGGAAATTATAAGCATTTTCTGAAACATTGCTTTTTAATGTGCAATCTAATATGCTTTTATTTTTTTACTGTTTCATAGATATATTTAATGACATTTTAATTAATTTTATTGTGAAGCAAAGAGCAATGAGACAGTTTCAAAACAGGTTAGTAGGACAGTTAAAATAATTAATACATTGTATATTGTTTTCTTCATAATGGCTATTCATAGTAAAAGATGCAGACATGATATCCTATCCAAACAGTATTAGCGCAAATCATTCTTTTCATTGAATTAAAAGAAATTATCTCTATATCTATCTTAACGACTTTGCATATACAGATACAAAATGGTCCTTCCTTTGTATCTCCTTTTATTGTTTAGTTTTGTGAGAGATGGCTATTCCTCTGCCATTTGAATATTGAGGATGCGTGAATTCAGCAATATGATCCAATGAAGTCCAGTAGTCCATAACAGTAGTGGGTTATCCATAGGACTGAATGTCAGGAGTTGTTGACTTGACCCCTTTACAGTTCAGCATATTAATATGGCTTTACTTTTTATACCTCGTTTACATGCTTTTCTGCTGGATGGTTAAGATCAAGATAAAGCAAGACCTATATAACAAGAAATGTAACTTTTGTATCTGATAAGGTCAGTCAAGTCACCTCAGGATTTCCCCTGAAACCCTGTACACCAGTTTGTAGGTCTTTTGTAAGTGTCAGCCATGGGGATGAGTCACAGCCATTGCTTGAAGAATTTGCTCTCTGTGAAAGCCTGAGAAAATATCTTCTCTCCATGTGACTCTCCTTAGGCACACTCTACATCATCAATCACTTTCCTCTGTGGCCCTATAATCTCCTTGATCAGTAAATTTGGACACCACTAAGTTACTGGATGTTACATTACAGGTTCTCCTATGTCCTGAGTTCTCACTAACCTTGAATGGCTAGTAACAAAATGTTGGCTGTCCATGCAGCCCTTCTTTTTCTCAATTCTTCATCTGCAAACTTAAGTTGTCAATCCTTCAGAAGAGAAGTTTAATGATATTATTACCCTATAACATAGGCAGTTGAGCTTAACCTCACTATCTGTCTGAATATCAAACATCTTAGACATAACATGGAACAGGAATTTTCCATCAAGTATTGATATGTGAAACATTACTTTGAAGCAGGCATGGAAGTTTTATATCATGCACAGGTACACAATCCATATGATGAATGTGATCATTATATTTATGTAAACTGTAACAATAAAAATAATTAATGATGCAAAAATAATAGAAGGGACACCACTAAGGAGACCTTGGGAGTGTTTTAGGTAAATAACTGTGAATGTAACATTTAAGATAGGCTGAACATTATTCTTTAAGTATATTAATTAACCATTTTTAAATCTTTTTTATGAAATGATGAGGTAAACAAATGACACAAAAGATCTTTTGTGTTGCTTTCTAAATTAAAAAAAATTAAATTTTTCCAAAAAATTAAATGTTTCAAAAATGAAGAGACAACCAGGGAGATAGCTCAGTGGACTAAGCATCTGTCTGGCACACAAGTTCCTGAGTTCCTTTCC
>NW_004524726.1:1117281-1138453 GCF_000260255.1 Octodon degus
AAATTTCAATGCAGAACTTTAAATATTTTTTTGTATTTTCTAAAGCCAGGTCTTTTAATAGTGTCTTGTATGTCATGTATTTCACCAAAATATTTTTGAGTAACTAAATAATAAACTCAACATTTCCACAGAAGATTTTCCAAAAAGGTGTTATTCATGGATAATGTTGACAATATTGAAGTTATTTTACCTATCCTCAAAGATTATTTTACTTTAATGACATATATCTTTAAATTTATTGCGTACTGATTATACTGAGTTTGGTAAAGGCTTTCTAAAGATAAGGTCCCCTGTCCTGGAAGATAACTTTAGACATTCACATGCACAACAAACTTCCTAAGCAATATGAAACATCAAAATTTATGTACCACAATCATCTGGATGGACTTCTGCACTTGAGAGTAATATATTGGTGGATGCTACAGAGGTCAGAAAATATACATTTTAAATCATAATTATCATGAAAGATAAACTGATTCTTACAGTGTTGAGCAACATTAGACATTTGAGATAATTTTTTCTTAAATTCTGGGTGATTACAAAAACCATGTAAGTTGGGTCTTGTGTTGTAAGTTTACCTTTTGTTCCTAATTTGCCTCACTGTTATTGACTGCTAATTTAGATGTGAAGTCAAAAATTTCTTTGATTACATAAGAATGATGAGGAAAAGAAACAACCAGTGTACAAGTCAGATGATTAGTTCTTTTTGTCTGTAATAGCAATGTCTAAGAGAAATAGAGAAAAAGAAATAAAGATGAGTAGAAACAAGGAAAGGAAACTGGTTTAATATGACCAAATTTACCCAAGGTTATCCATACCTACATTCCATGTCTTGATTCCGCAAACAAGGTTTCTGGGCATTTTAAAAACTCAAGATTAGCCTAGGCCCATTTTCATAGTTTAACATGGGCCAGAAATCTCAGAGCCAGGTTGGTTAGCACCCTAATTCCCTTAAGATTGAGAATAAGCTAAACCAAGAAGAGAGTGGTATCAAGTAGCTTGATGCTGAGCCTGTAGATGCTACTGAGTAACCAAAAGCAACATCAAATTTCACTTCTTTGCTTTAATTTGTTTTCTTCTTAACTTAAAAATCAGTATACCACTTAGCTTTGTATTAAGAAATGTAAATAACTAAAGAATTATGTATATCACAAAGTTAAATAACCTGAAATTTATCTAGCTTACCTCATTCGCCTTTAAATTAAAAACACCAAGATAAAAATAATTTTCAAGATTTGGAGGGGGCCAGGGAGATGGCTCAATAGAATAAGTGCTTCCCTAATAAGCACAAGGGTCTGAGTTGGATCCTCGGTTCCAGAAAAAAAAAATTGGAATGATATCAAGTTGCCAAGCTTTCAATGTCCACTTTCAGGCCCTCAAGAGCTATGCTTAGAAGTCTTCATTCACTGACCTAAGCCTAAAGTTTCAGGGAAAGTAAAGTTTCCCAGCCCACCCTCAGGTGATTCCAAGTGGGAGCATCTTGCTGGGATCTGACGTAAGCCTAAGCCATAAGATTTCCTCTCCAGTTATTTAAGCAGAAGAAAGATAATCATCAGTCAGACGTCTTTTTCCATCCAGCAGATCCATAAAGGCTGAAGCTTTCTTTGTGAACAGGTCAGCCAGAATCTTTTATCAACATCCACACTCCATCGGCTCAAGCTGGACCTCTCTATGTAATTCTCATTACTTTCTGGTCTGCCCAACAAATCTACATGCACATTGGAGAGATTTGTCACAACATGATTTACCAGTTCAAGGAAGCACAAACCTACTCTGTGAGCAGGGTAGATGGTGAGATCCCAGCTCTCTATTAGGAGATCATGTCCAATGGCACAAGTCAAATAGCTCTCTATCAGATAGAAACTTCTATGTGCTGTTGAGAGAAGTTTAGGACCCAGCAATGTTAATTTAGATTTTTGGATTTCCAGATAATACTTCAGTTCAGTTAAATGCTCAATCCAGAAGTAAAGCATTTTCTGTTCAGGAAAAAACTGACAGAAATGTGTGAGTAGTTATTTACAGGAGGGCTAAAATAAGGGGAGAACTATCTTGCCTATGGGACCTTACCTCAATGAGAGTTTTAGAGTACTAAAATTTGTTTGACATATTGGCACAGACCAGTTTGCTTGTTGAATTATAAAAGAAATAACTGTTTGCAAAGCCCCTCAAAGACAGTACAAAATGTTATACAGGGTAATTGATTATTTTAATTTCTAACAAGTTATGTAACCAAGTTTCAGCTTTTTGCTGTTCATTAACATTAGAAAATGAATCTCAATAGATGAGGATCTAAGATTAAAAGAGATAATGAAGAAGGACCTGTGAGATAGCTCAGCAGACTAAGTGTGTGCTTAGGCAAGCCCAGGGATCAAGGTTCAATACCTGGTCCTACATACCACTTTGTCCTCCCCACCCTCTGGGGGTGCTGAGCCTGCGGCAGAATATAGGTGTGGTGGTGGCACATACCTGTAACCCCAGTGCTGCAGAGGCTGAAAATGAGAGGATCACTATGGGTTCAGGCTGTATAGTGAGACCCTGCACAAAATAAATTAAAACAAGAGGTAATGTAACCAGAAATTTTAACAAAGTAGAAGATATAAATATTTTATAACATAAATACTGACCAGGGTAGTAATTGAATTGGAGATTGCACCCAGGGCTTCATAAAAAATTCAAAAACAACAAATAAAACACCATAGAAAACATAATTGAAGCCAGGCGTGGTGGTGCAGGCCTGTAATCCCAACACTTAAAAGGCTGAGGCAAAAGGATCTTTGTCCAGCCTGCAGTACAAAGTGAGCTCAATGCCAACCTGAACTGCTAAACTGCATATCAAAGCCCTATCTAAGAATGACCAAAGAGGGCCAGCCAGGTAGTTCAATGGACTAAAACACCTGATTGAGCAAAGTCCAGGGACTGGTGCTTGATGCCAGGCACCATATGCTGGGGTGGCCCTGAGCCCAGGGGCATGCTGAGAGGGCAATTCAGACTGAGCATGGTGCTGCATGCCTGTAATCCCAGTACTTTGGAGGCTGAAAACAGGAGGAACACTACAAGTCTGATCTGTATAGTGAGATCCTGTAGACTCTGTACTAAATACATAAAAAGATAAGAGAGAAAAGGAGAGGAGAAGAGAGGGGGAGGGGGAGAGAGAGAAAGAGAGCGAGAGAGAGAGAGGGGGGGAAGAAAAGAAAAGAAAGAAAAGAAAAGAGAGGAGAGAGACAGACAGACAATAAAGTGAAACAGGATTCTGAAATTTTAATTTTTATTATTAACCTCATAACTGCATTTATCAATATCACCTAAATGAATTTAATGAAAAGAAAGCACAATAGGTCCTTTAAATCTATCTTTCATGTTCCACTTTTCACATCTCAATGCAGTCTCTGTGACCATTTCTTTGTGAAGCTCAACAATGCTTATTAGTACAGTTGGGAAATAATACATTTAAAGATAATTATTAAAGTATGGAATAGTAATGCACCAATTGAAAAGTCAATCTAGACAGAATTATCAAATTTTTAAGAAATTTCAGCTAACTGACTGAAGATAGAAATTGCAAATCACTTGATATAGCTATTTAAATTGACTTAGGATAAAATTTTGTGCATATTCATTTATTTTCTGATCATATGCAATTAGATTCAGGAAAAAATAGTAGTATAAAAAAGACCAGAGAGAAGAGAGAGAGAGAGAGAGAGAGAGAGAGAGAGAGAGAGAGAGAGAGAGAAACTTTTATTTGCATCAAAGTATTTTTTCTATCTAATGTAATTTCCAAACCTAAATAATATCTTTTCTTAAAAAAAAAAAAAACTTCCCTCTTTCTACTGGTTACAATTTAAGGAAGGAATCCTACAGTGCATTTTTTTTCTCTTTTTCCAACTCACTCTCTAATTAAAGGAAATTTTAATTTGCATAACATAAGGAAATTTTTCATTGTATAAAAATATCAAATCTTTTTCACCCATTCCCAGATGATGGGCATTTTGGTTGCTTCCAAGATTTGGCTATCACAAATTGTGCTGCTATAAACATGGGTGCACATATATCACTGTGATATATGGTATGATGTTGTCAGTTCCTTTTGGAAAATGCCTAGAAGGTGAACAGCTGGATTGAATGGGATTTCTAGTGCTAGTGTTTTGGGGTGTCTCTGCACTAATTTTTACAGTGGTTGTACCCATCTACATTCCCACTAGCAGTGGCTGAAAAGATGTGCTATTTTTCTAAAAGATAGTATTTCTCAGCTATAAAGAAAGGCAAACTTGATTCCTTCATAAGTAAGTGGATGCAACTAGAGGCTATACTCATAAGTAAAATATACCAGACCCACTTTGTAAATATCGTATTATCTCTCTACTGTAAGAATCCAAAAGAAGAACTTAAACCTGAAAGTTATAATAGATACAGTAAAATGGAAAGAAACAGAATTTAAGGATTAAACAATGATGAGAAAAGGAGAAAAATTAGGGAGCAAAGTAGGGGGAAATGCATGCAAGTATATATACAGGCAGGCTGAGATTGATTGTGTTAAGAATTTCCATCAGTATTTTGAAAATAGCACTGCATGTGTAGAATTTTCACCTTGACTAATTCTGTATGCTGATTTGGGAACTAAGCAACTACATGGAGGACAGGAATATGTAATACAAAAACCATGCTTGAATTATCTGTCATCTTTGTCTTCTAAGTGTGTATGGTTTCTAATGTCATATCAATTATTATTATGCTTTCTTTAAATTTTTTTTTTTGTATTTGAGGGAAGGGACTACATGGTGTGTAGGGTCTCACTACTAGATCAGACTCATAGTGATCCACCTGTTTACAGCCTCCCAAGAGCTGGGATTACAGACATGTACCACAACGCTCAGTCTCAATTGCCATCTCAGCAAGCCCCGGGGGTTGGGCCAGCATGGCAGGCCTGGGGATCAAAACTCTGGCCCCTGAGCCTGCTTGCAGGTACTTTACACTGCTGAGCTATTTGGCCGGCCCTGTGAAATATTTTTTTAAAAGTAATAAAAGAAAAAGAGAGAGACAAGAACAAATAAAAAAAGAAAAAAAAAATGTTCAATCCAAACAAGAGGAAACTGATGAAGCTCTACAGAGGTCTAACTAAGTAGTTCACTGATCATCTATCACTCATGTGATTGGTTGTCTCTAATGAGAAGAATGTATAAGTTACTTGGATGATTTTTATTATTTGAGTATATTTTGTGAGTCATCTTTTTTCTTTTTTCTCTTTTTTAAAGAGAGTACAAATCATAATTCAAACAGAAAATTTACAGGTGACACAGAATTTCACTTAACGAAGTAATATGAATTTCACAATATTGATTATAATACATAGTGTTGTCTTCCAGCCAGTTATTCATATTACCAGATGAATGCATGTAAAATTGGAAGAAAAAATAAAAAATAAAGGAATGTATAAGAAATTAAAAAAAGAAAAGAAAGAGAATGGGGGAAAGAGATTTATCTATGTATGCAAGGAGGATCCTTTGGACAACTGTACTGTGAATTTCTGCTTGTCTGTGGAAAGGAACAGATAATACTTAATTTGTGAGACATCTTTTAAAAATTTATTTATTTATTTATTTATTTATTTATTTATTTATTTATTTGGTGGAACTGGGGATTGAACTCAGGACCTTGCATTTGCCAGGGAAGCACTTATCCTACTGAGCCATCTCCTGGCCCAAAAATTATCCTTTATTCGTTTGATGCAATGTTTATTGAAACTTACAGTCTCTTCACCTTGATAGGATCATCAACCCCTGAAAGTAGTATTTTGGAGATGGAAATAATGTTTTCCTTAACTTTTCAACACTTTTTATCTCAGAAACACACGTGTGCATCCTGATGCAATTTTCCCACTATATCCTCAAAATGTAAGCTGTTCTCCATTCTGCTACTGCTGCTATCTTGCTTATAGAATCTCTGAGGTCTCCTAACTTAGAGTTTTCATGCAGTGAGATATCAGCTTCTCTGTCCATTGAATCCCAAGACCTGACAAGATCTCACAAAAGACTGTCTTTGTAGTCACTCTGTCCATCTGTGGAAATCGCTCCTTACCTTCAATTAAGAGAAAGAAGATATTTTCTTTTAAAAAAATATAACAACAGTGAATTGGAAACTGAATTGGAGGAGCACAAAGAGAAACAACCTAAAAACAAAGAACACTGAAATTGAAAGTCTAAATTGGTGTTCAGACCCATAGTTCCAGCCTTTTCTATCTCTCAAAGAAGTACAGCTAAGTTTACATGAAGAATTCTGGAAAACATTTCTAAATGAAAATAAACTTTAATTGAAAAGCAGAACATGTCATCTACCTAGTGAATTTTGGATTTCAATGAAAATTCAACAGAGAAGAAAATCACTTCAGTGACAAGCTATAAAAAAGCTATAACAAGTGCTCAAGCTGAATTTTGGAATTTAATATCCAGTGTGGATGGATCCTGCAAAGTCACCATGTAATGGAGCAAAACATCCAGTCAGAAAGGGAAATTAAAGCTGATAAAAAATAGGCAGATGAAATAAAAATGGTACAACTCCTAAAAGGACAGAGGAAAAATGTACAATGATATAATGTGATTTAAAAATAATGATCAACTATTACATTAAAAAGTTAGATAACCTCAACTTGGGGTATAACTCAATGGTAAAGTAGAGTTTTTGTTTAGGACATGTGAAACCCTGAGTCCAAGAAGCATTTCATGGTTAAGCTTAATAGTCTATTTGATTGGCATGGCAGCTTCTAGAGAATCTGTAAAGCACTTCTGGGTGCTCCTGGTTGGTGACTCTGGGGCTCCGCCATGAGCACTAGACATGGTCCCTGCCCATTTGCCCTCATGCTATTCCATAGTCTGCTTCTGTACCACCATAAACTATGCCTGTCTCCATTGTGTCCTTGTCTTGGAGCCAGCGAAAAATGCATTGAATTTCAGGAAACCATGAATTAACTTACAGTTTTCATACTTAAGCTGTGGGTGGGGGTTGGCTATTGTGCCTCAGTGTGTGAAAGCTGACCACTATAGATTAGCATGAGACCTTTGTGTGACTGTACCTGATCATGTTGCCAAGAAGGCTTTGAAATGGTTTTGTAGGTAGACTTTGGAAAATTTTAGAGATGCCATCTAGAGAAGCAGTAGACTGCTATAAGCAGAGCCCAGTGGATGATCTTGGTCAGAATTCAGAACATCAGAACACTGACAGTAATGCAGACACTAAAGAATATGCTTACAAGGTTTCAGCTGAAAATGGCCCCTTAATTGGCAGCTGGCCTCGGGTCTACATGTGTTACATTCTGGCAAAATTGTCTGTATTTTATACAAGTATTTAGACTTTAAAGGATACTGAGAATAAGGATAGGAAACTAATTGGCATTGTTAAAGAAAATTTAAGGCAGCTTAATGTTCAAGCTGTGCTTTGGACACTGCTAACTGCTTTTAACCAGATTTATAGTGAAAACATGGGTCAAAAAACGGAGAAAAACATTTCTTAATTTGACATTCTGGTACCAAGGAAACTATATATAAATTAGGGACCAAAGAAAATGTGGTTGTTGAAGATATTGGCAGCATTAAAAAGAAGCCAAGTTCTTTCTATAAAGACAAGAAAGAAAGATTCCTTCAGGGCATATCAGAAATGAGCAAGATCTCATCCATTGCTGAAGTGAATGTGTAAAAGCATCAACTTTTCATTTGAGAACAATGTTTTTTATGATGTTTCTCAAAAAAACCCTGCTAGAAAATGTATTCCTCAGAATTAATTTTACTGCAGACAGCCAGGTTGGAACTCACAACTGCTACTGTGGTCTGAGTTTGGACTACTGCGCCTCATGAAATCAGATCATGGATCACCCACATGATGTTGATTTTACTGTCATGCAAAATTCAAGTCCTATTGGAGCTAGAAAGTCTTCCACCCAGTTTCCAAGGAAGAACTGGAAAGCTAAACAATGGTTGTGTGAGGTGGGTGCATGAATCTCTAGGAATAAAGCTGATGGTGCAGTGGAGACCTTAAAAGTTTAGAGACACCAAGAACATGAAGCATCTGCAGAAGAAAGCTGCAGATTCTGAGCAGAGCTAGTAGAAGGGCTGTGTGCATCCAACTGACAAATACTTATTAGTTAGTCTGCCCAAAGTCATTTTTTGTTATCACTTTCTCCAGATACCAACTGAGAAGCCACAGGACCTAATGTCTGCCCAGATGTGTTTTGTTCTAATTATTTTCCATCACTTTATGACTTCCTTTTAGAATGGAAACATTAAATGTTTGCCATTATACTTTGGGATTTTTTTAAACTTTCTTTTTATTTTCATAGAATTCACAGCTAAATTTTTCATAAGTTTCATAAAAAGTTTTGGCTTGTGCTTTTGAAAATAATTGAACTGCTGAGATTTCAGGTAAAGGACTTACATGTTTTTAGTTTGCAAGATAATCTTATGTTAAGAAGTATGACTTTAATGTTTGTATTTGTTATTTAAGTGTATGTATATATATTTATTTTTGTTATTTAAGTATATTTTAAGCAGATCTGTTTCATCATCTATGTGACGAGTGCTTGGACACAATGATGCAGTTTAATTTTCAACTTCTTTGGCTCTTAATGCTGCTCAGGTAAGAGGAAAGCCCAAGTCGGACTATTTTTGGATGGATAATGGAGACAATTTATGGTGCCTGCCTTTGGTTATGGCTCTGTCTTTGAACTCTGATTCTTGGAAGCCATAAACTAAGCATCTTTGCTCCACCATTCACTTTAGACTGCCGAGCTACCTCGATGACCCCTCTTTTCTCTTTTAAATTGTTGAACTTGTTTCTCAGTGATGGTAAAGCTAGCTAATCCATCTCATGTCTGAAAATTAAAATACATAGAATAAGAAAAGACTCATGAAATAGTAAAATTTGGGATCTAAGTCTAGGAGAGACCTTGGAACTAGGATTTCAAGATGTTGTTTCCCTGGTGGGATCACACACTGGGAACAACTGAAGATGGTGAGAGATGAAGATTAGGGAGAAGCAAATAAGTCACTGAAAATCTACTTTCCTGAACACTTTAATGGTATCTTATTCAAAGAGGTAAGACTTTATAGAATGAAAATGTTTGGTTGTAAATTGACATCAAGCCATCAGACTGGACTTTTCTGCATAGAGCTTTTTACTTCAACATGTCATGATAAGGAAGAGAACCCGACAAGGATGCCAACACCAAGCTGCTAGAAACACCAGGTGCCTGAGTCTTGATCCAAGCGAACCTCTTTATAAGTTACATATTGTCAATCATTTTGTTGTACAAAAGGGAAAAAACATCCTAAGATACTTGTTAACTGATCCAAAAGAAAAAAATGAATGGCAATATCTGTTTTGTAAACGAAAAGATCAATGCTAAGACAACTAGAATTATCCATTTATAAAGCCTATAGGACTCCAGAATATATGACCAAGATTTATTCATTTTCAAAATGTAAGCGTACTTTAACATGCATATATTTGTTACTGTTGTTTTCAATTTTTATTAGAAAATAATACTGTTTTAATATTTTCCATATATATGATATTTAGGTAAATAAATAAATTTTCAAGCCTATAAGAAATCTTTATTTCATGTAACCTTCAAAAATACTTTTTGAACATTAAGCTTAATTGTCTTAGAAAATGTATTACAGTAACAAAATACTGATGTCTATATAAAATTGTGACATTCAAGTATGGTTATTGATTTTCATATGTCGCAAAGCCAGAGAAATCACAATAGTAAACCCTGAACTTACTTAACATCTAAGACTCTTAAGAAAAATGATAATATTTTGAATATTTTTCTATCCATCACATATCATTTTCTATCAGATTTCACTTGATATATTATAGTTAGTGTGACCAATCAGTATATCGCAAAAAAAAAAAAAAAAAAATCTGACCTATACAACATAGGTACAAAATATATGATAGCAATACAAGACACATAGTTTTTTGCCTCAGAAATATTCGAGACTAAGGAAGAACACCATGAGGAACAACTGATGTGGTCGTGGACACAATTTCAAGAGTAGTTGCTGTCAGTGGTCCAGTGAGACCCAGGATGGCAGTGCTGGACATGTAGAGGGTACGATCACCATGGAACTGCAATGTGCAAGGATGCATACAAATTTCAAAAGTTGGTCGTATCTTCATCTGATCTTGTTCTAAGAAAAATAATCTGCACTTATGAAATTTGCCATTTTGTATACTTTTTATAAGTTACATATCATCAATCATTTTATTGTACAAAAGGGAAAAAACATCCTAAGATACTTTATTTCAGAAGCTATAGCTCATTCTGCATTCATTATTACAGGAAAACATATCTTTTAATACACAATATAAAAGGAGATAATGATAATACTTTTTAAAACTATGTTTAACAGGTTTTATGAGTTAAATATATGACAAAATACAGTAAATTTAAAGTGCGTGTAGCTCAGTTTCGGTCTTCTCTAGTTCCATTTTCAAATGTTATGAAAAATTTGTTATCAATAAACTTCAGTAGTTGTTTTGGTTTTGGTTTCTTGAGAAAGGGTCTCTAGGGTAGGCTGGCCTTGAACATATGTACACAGACTGGCCTTGAACTTACAGTGATTCTCATGCCTTAAACTCGCAAGGGCTGGGATTGCAGTCATACTCCACCATGACTGGCTAAGAAAAGTATTATTATGCATGACAAACGTGTACTAATATTAAAAAAATTTTCAAGGGTTGGCCAAATAGCTCAGTGGATTAAAGTGCCTGCTTAGGCAGACACAGGGGCCAGGGGTTGGATTCCACGGCCTACTGTGATGTCCTACCTGCCCAAACACTGAGATAGCAGTTGAGATTGGGCATGGTGGTGCATGCCTGTAATCCAGGCACTTGGGAGGCTGTAAAGAGGAGAATCACTACAAGTCCAATCTAGTAGTGAGACCCTGAATGCCCTATAGAACCTTCCCTAAATTTAGAAAAAAAACTTTTTAAAATATTTTTATTTGTTCAGATTTTCAATATTTTTATTTTCTCTTTTGCTCTCACTCTTGTTCTAAATATGTAATTTGTGGAGAGCTGCGAAGGACCGCGCCTACAAGATGGCGCTGGTTTCTGCCTTCCACCCCCCACGGATGAGCACTCTCTGTGCACAACAACTCCTTATATGGCCAGGGCTGCTGTCATGATTTGCTTCCACATATGCTGGACCCATGGGCGATCCCCACGTGGCGCACTGGGATTGGGCTCGGGATCATATATAGGCTGAGGGCTCGAGGGAAAAGAGAGAGAGAGAGCATAAGAAACTTACTGTTAGGAGCCTGAATAAACCACTGAAGGAAGAGCTATGTGTTGCATCGTCCTTGCTGGCGAGGTCGTGCGCGACAAGTGGTGGCCCGTACAGGGAACATCATCTCAAGCCAGCAGCTCAGAACCTTCGGCGGTCAGGGGGTGCACTGGTAAGTCCCCGGGTAAGTTGGGGATCCGTGACAAAAGCGGGGTTTAGGGCTCCTATCTGTAGATAAGGTAGGAGCGCCAAGGTTCGCCTACGAGCGAATCCAGTTTGCCTACGAGCGAACTACAAAGTAAATTTCTGTCATGGGCGCGAACACGTCGTACCCAATTTTTCTGGCTCTACAAGAGCTACTTTTATCCAGGAAACTTAAATTGAAGAGAGGCACTCAGGCAGTGTTAGAACAATTACAGGAGGAAAGATCGGAGAAGGCAGCTAGTGAAAAGGCTCCCAGTGAGAAAGAGAGAGATTGGGAAATGGAGAGAGCGAAGCCAAGAAGGAGATTATACCCTGACTTGGGCGAGTTTGCATCTTCCAGCTCAGAGAGGGAGGAAACCTAGAGTTCTGAGGAGGACTCCGACTCAGATAATGATACGGAAGATGACCGCGCCCTCGCTGAGGCACTCAGGCAGTTGAGTATGACAGGAGAAAAACCCAAAAAGAGGAAGAAATCCAAAAAGAAACAGGAACCAGGTTTCAGGATAGAGGGGAAGCCCTTGACTCCGCCTTCCTATGATGAGGGGGGAGGAGGCCAATCTGGGCGGTCCTTTAATCCAAGGGTGTGGAAGACGGTCCAGGGTGAACTCTCACTGGCCTATCCAGTCTTCCAAGATGCCCAAGGCAATAGATACCGTGATCCCCTGGATTTCAAAACCATTAAATCATTGGCTGAATCTGTTAGGACTTATGGAGTCTCGGCCGCATTCACTCTCTCCCAGGTGGAATCCCTAAACTGCTTCTGTATGACCCCTGGGGATTGGAATGGACTGACCCGGGCGTCTTTGGGCTCCGGCCAATATCTTGATTGGAGAACCTTTCTAATTGAGTTTGCAGGTGAGGAAGCAGCTGCCAATCAAGCTGCAGGTAACCCTGCATGGGACAGAGATATGCTGTTAGGTCAAGGTCACTTTGCTAATCAGCAGATGGGTTATCCAGCTCAGGTCTATGCGCAAATCAATGGGATTGCCATCAAGGCCTGGAAATCCTTACCAAATAGAGGGGAAGTGGGAGGCAACCTCACTAAGATCATACAGGGCCCTACTGGGATGTTCTCAGACTTTGTGGCCCACATGATAGAGTCCGCAGGGAAGGTCTTTGGGAACATGGAGGGCATGAGCCCTGGACACTCAACTGCAGCTTAATGCACAATTTAAGGGGGGACTCCTGATAGTCAACCAAAGGATTGATTTAATTCAAGAACAAGTAGATGTCCTTTGGCAGGTGGCACAGCTTGGCTGTGAATGGAAGTACCCTGGGCTATGTATTACCAGTGTGCAGTACAATAATAACACTCGTCCAGCTAATCTGTCTTGCCAGCTTTCCACCTACCTCACAGGACAGTGGAACAGTACCGTTAATGCCCTTTTGGAACAACTGAGAGTAGCGATCACTACCATGAATTCGACTCGCATGGATACAGGATTCACAGAGGGATTCACGTCATTGTTGACAAAAGCCATGGACCATCTCAAAGAATGGGCAGGGTGGGGGGCTTGGCAGTCCTAATGATACTGCTGTCCCTGGCGTGCCTGTGGTGTATTTGCCACATGAGGTCCCAGCAGCGATGGGATGCAGTCATGATAGCTCAAGCCTTTGCAGCCATTGAGGTCGGACAGTCCCCCGGTGCTTGGCTGGCCACCCTGGCCAAGTGACCAGCTGAGTAGCTCAGGCTGCGAGGCAAAGCACTGCACTTGGCACCCAGTGGAGCTGGAAGGCCAAGAAGGGTATGTCTGATTGCATGTGGGTTTGATGCCCTAAACTCCCCACCTCTGGGTATCGGGCAAGTCGCATTGTCTCTGGGCGGAGAACGCCTGGACCACAATGCTACAGAGTCTTTGCACAGCAGAGATCGGACCACTGTCCTTGCCTGTTACAAAACAAAAAGGGGGAACTGTGGAGAGCTGCGAAGGACCGCGCCTACAAGATGGCGCTGGTTTTCGCCTTCCACCCCCCGTGGGTGAGCGCTCTCTGTGCACAACAACTCCTTATATGGCCAGGGCTGCTGTCATGATTTGCTTCGCATAGGCTGGACCCATGGGCGATCCCCACGTGGCGCACTGGGATTGGGCTCGGGATCATATATAGGCCGAGGGCTCGAGGGAAAAGAGAGAGAGAGAGCATAAGAAACTTACTGTTAGGAGCCTGAATAAACCGCTGAAGGAAGAGCTATGTGTTGCATCGTCCTTGCTGGTGAGGTCGTGCGCGACAGTAATTGATGAACATCAAAGTGAAAAAGACAATGCAAAATTTAACATTATAATAATGATGTTGTACACTGCTTTACTTGATATCTTAGGGCAGTAGCTACCTCTGATATCCACTCAAGAAGACACTTTCTTTGCTAATGTAATCAGCCTTTGTAATGGCAGGCAACAGGTAAAGGGATGCTTACTATTCATACTTGAAAAAAATAAAGATAAGAAGAAGTGAACATCAAATAGCAAGTACTGACATTTCCTGAATGCACAAGTGTCTCACTAAATACCGCAGACTAGTGTTGCTAGAAGGATTCATTTGTGTGTGCAGTCTAATCTCTCACCATTCAAAGTATAAATATGAAAATTTCCTTTCCTGCCTTGGATTGATCCTGAAAGCATTTTCTCCTTGTTTCTTTGATTTCAATTGTATATGACTTTTTGAATAAAAATAATTCCATTAAATTTAAAATATGTCTTTTGCCCAATGTAAAAATTTAAGAAATATATGTATGGTGATGAATCAAACAGATACAGAGATCATTGTTCAATGGGAGTAGATGGATGTTAAGGACATTATAAATCAGTTATATTATAAGATATTAATTTCTAAATGGAAAATTAAAATGAAGGGGGAGAGAGAAGACTGCTTTGAACTTCTAACCATAAAGTGATGTTCAAAGACATAAAGTAGAATAATAAAAGGTTAAAAACTAATACAATACAGTATATGCAATCAGAAGTTTCTTACAATTAATAGCATAGAGAAGCTAAAATTTATAATTTATGTACTAAGACCTTTTGTAATTAAGTTGCATGTATTATTTGTTACATTCGTTGTAAGAACTCCATGAAGTGAGGAAAACCATTATTAACTCTCTACAGATAAACTGATAAAGTTCAACTGGAAAATTTAAGATCAAATAAGTGCTTAATATTTTCTATTACAGATAGTTCTGCTTCAGATCCCAGGAGTGTAACACGCTAATGCCACTCTCTGAAACCCTGGGCAACATGAAATCTGTTCATCTACTCTCATTAAGAAACTTAAATGTGTTATGGACTTGTAACAACTCCTAATAAAAAAGTATTTTTTGTTGTTGTTGTTTTGGTTTTGGCTTCTTCAGAAAGGTTCCCAAGTGCAGGCTGGCCTTGAACTCACTCTATGTTCAGACAGGCCTTAAACATACAGTGACTCTCATGCTTTAACCTTTCGAGTGCTGGGATTACAGGCATACACCATCATGACTGGCTAATAAATATAAGTATTATGCATGACAAGCATGTACTAATAACATTAATTTTTTTGCAAAGAAAAAAAATGATCAAACTAGTCCACTTACCTTGGCTTTTCATTCATTTAATCTCTACTAATAAATAGAAACCTTCACAGCTGTGTAATATAGAGAAAATTCATCATGACATAAAATCTTTAGTTCTCAATAATATCATATGTAGATAGGAAATAGCAAAAAAATAAATAACCAAAACTTTCAATTAGGTAACTTTTATAGTATGAAGTTTAAAAGTTATATTTAAAAAAGTGAATCTTTAAAATTAGTAATTCTCTTTAATGTTATACTTGTATGAGTTGTTTAAACGAAAAACATGTAACTTGTTAATAAATATTGCACTCTAATATTTTTATATATCAACACACCAGATATGTCAATATTTCTTTAAACACAGAGAGAAAACAAAGTATTTAATAAAAATTGTTTATAAGTTAATCAAAATATTTTCTCATACTACCAATATTATACTTACTTTCCTACCCTATCCTCAGATTTTTTACTTTTTAAAAATTTTCCTTCCATCATCTCTGTGTGGCAATACACTTTTAGTGTTACATAAAGTTCACGAAAAACCCTTTTATTGAATCATCGACTTCTTAGTACTAATGATAATTATCTTAAGACTTTCTCTTAAGGCCTCTCTGCCAGTTCCCTCTTGTATTTCCTCAAAATTGTGCCATTCATAATTTAGTTAAAATTATATTTATGAGGGCCAGCAGGACAGCTCAGTGGACTAAGAGCCTGCTTAGACAAGTGCAGGGACTGAGGTTCAATCCCCTGCACCACATGCCACACTGGCCCTGCTCCTGGGCACACTGAGCCAGCTACTGAGTCCAGGCATAATGGGTATGCTTGTAATCTCAGCACAGAGGAGGCTGAAGACAAGAGGATCACTATAAGTCAGAGTTGCGTAGTGAGGACCGGTACCACATAAATAAATAAATAATCTTTATGTTATTACATCATTAGGGATATTTGCATATTTTATTTGCATTTTGGCTTCCCTCATCTTTTAAAAATTAATTGTATTTTAATGTGCTTTTCTGTGTTTTCTCATTTATGTTTGCATTATTTCCCTACTGTATCTTCTCAATTGAAATTTTAGAAATGTTTAATGATAGGTCAGGATTCAAAGTTTCCCAGGTACCCTGACCCCAAACTCTCTCCCCCTTGGCCCCACTCAGCACCAAATCCAAAACCACAGAACAAGTCCACTTGACTTTTATCTGGGCAAGCAACCACAAAACTCTCTTTTATTAACATTAAAGATTCCCCACAGATGAGGTAACCCTGCCAAGATTATCTCTCCCTCAGCTGTTCTAACCCATAATCACGCTCCCTAAAAGATCCTATGAAGTCTCTTGTCCTCCCTTTATTTACTGCCATCTTGGTCCACTAGATATCCAGCTTGCTTGATGCCCCCAGTAAATCTACTCACATCAATGTCTGGTCTGGTTGACTGCGTGGGTTCATATCTAATATTTAAATTTCAAATGTAATTTTTATTAAGTCAAGGCCCTGCTACTTTCTTACTGAAATACTCTTCACTTTCCTGCTTCTCTCCAAATTGTTTGTATTCTAAACCTGCTGTGAATCTCCTATGCTGATACTGACTTTGCTTCTGTTTCAGTTTTGTGTCCTCTGCAACATACCAGGACGTGTAATCATTATCAATAATTTCTAAGCAGAAGGTGTGTGTGTGTGTGTGTGTGTGTGTGTGTGTGTGTGTGTTGGGTAGATCTTGGGATTTCTAGCAAGTGTTTGATACCTTCTTAATCCATAGTTCAGAGAATGAAAAATTTGTAAGTTAAAAAGAGAGTATCCTTGGGAATAGATGTTAGTGGACAACTTATTTAGTTCAGCTATATTTTATTTAATTGTTGTCTTGATCACTTTCTTATCCTGATTAAAACAATGTTCTTGGCAGACACAATTTAAAGTATCATAATGTGGCTGCAAGAAAGAAATGGCAGTTAGGGTCTTGTGGAAGAAATCTTCTGATATTAGTACAACCAGGAAACACAGGGAGAAGGAAGACCTGAATATGGACATACACCTTCCAGGTCGTGGTGCCAGTGACCTGCCTCTTCCAGACCCCTCTCATTACAGCATACTCAGGTGCTAAACTCACTAATCCACTCACTAATATAGCTCTTCCATGATGCAATTAACCTCCAAATGTGCATCCCTGACCACACAAAAACTTGGGGGAACATTCTAGATGTAAGCCATAACAATGGTCTAATAACTCAACTGTTGGTATTTACCAGTTTTACTGAAATATTTTGAAAATGTTACTCAGAGTGTATGTATGACATATAATTCATGATTTCTAGAGTATTATTATTTACTTCTTCACAATTGCTTTTTTTCTGTGGCGAATCCCCAGCTGGTGGTCCATTTGTTACACTCAGCTAAACTAAACTAGAAAGGTGCTGGGTGTGGGAGGACAACCTGAGGATTGTTGCTAGTGGCATAAGGAGCAGGAGAGAAGATAGGATGTTAGGGAGGCTGGAGAAGCTGTTTGGAAGCTGTTAGGGAGCTGCTGGTTCTCCTGGGCTACTCTGATGGAAGACCTAATCACGTTTAATTTCCTGGTGAACTCAGTTGTTCTCCTTGTTGTCAGAATTCAGGACCGGACTATCCCTGAGGATGGCTGTGATTCAACCTCTAATCCTCACCTTGAGTACTACTTCCTGACTATAGAGGGGAAGATGGTGCACAACTCAGTCTTCTGGAGAAGCCTGTTGTGTTAGCTCTCCTGGTGGGAATTTAGATTTCCTCATCTTTGAAGGAGCTTGGGACCTCACTGTTGGCTGAGGATAGCTGTGGTACTTTTGTGGGGAGCTCTGCTTCTTACTTTGAGTGCTGCTTTCTAGCTCAAATATAGACCCCTCATCATGCTAACACTGGTCCTTCATATTGCTAGCACAGATTTTCTAGCCTTTACCACTGACTTTTGTGTTTCCCAGTGCAGATCCATGAAACAAGCCTTCATGAGACATGATCATGGGCTCTAGTCCTCCAGCTGGACTCATGAGGGTCACTCTTATGAATCTCACTGAAAACCTAAACCATTTGGACAAATTTGCTTTTGCTTTACTAGGAAAGATGAATGTCTAAATTTTCATGCTATCCTTCTTGATCCATTTTCAGAGTAGTATGGTTATCAGTGTATATATCTTTCACTCCTTTAGGTTGATTAATTCTTAATTATTTAATATTTCTGATGACACAGTGAATCCTATTGCTTTTCTAATTTCATTTTCAATGGGTTCATTATTGAACAGCAAGTACACTGTTAATTTTCGTGTGTCAAATTTCCATCCTCCTTCATTCTGAAAGTTGCTGATTAATTCTGGGATACTTTTGCTCTAATTTTTCTGGATCTTTCATATTGAGGGTCATATTTTGTGTAACTATTGATTATTTGATTACTTTTATTCCTATATATGTCCCTTTTGTGTCTTTATCTTTCTAATTGCTCCAGTTAATATTCAAAGTACTCTATTGTACAGTATATATTCATGTCTTTTTTAATTTTTGGGATAAAGATTTTTAATTTTTTTTAAGATTTAATGTGGTGCTGATCCTTGGGTGTCATAGTTCATTTTTTTTTATTCAGAGATTTTTATCATTAAAGAAAGTTGCTTTTATCAAAGAGCATTTTCTCTATATATTCAGATGATCATATAATTTTAATATTTGCTTCATGTGGTGTCTCATATTTATTGATTGAGATGCAACAGATTAAATGTTATTGTCAGATGTTCTTGATGGGTTGTTGCATTCTACTTGCCAGTATCCTACTGAGGAATTTTGCATCACTGTTTCTTTCTGTCTGTAGTTTTCTTACTTTACTTGGGTCCTTGTATGGTTTTATGAGCAAGGGGAGGTTAGCTTCCAAGATTGAATTTGAAAATATTCTTTCCTATTAAATTTCATTAGAAACTTTGAGGAGTATTAGCATTGGCCAAAGAGGTCATGTAGAATTCAGTGGAGAATCCATTAGTCTTGGATTTTTGTTAGTTCTGTTTTGTTTGAATACTGATGGTTATTTAATTGTTTATAGTTTTGGGACTTCTTGATTCAGTTTTGGTAATTAATATGTGCCTGTCTGGTGATGTCTTCAAGATTCTCTAGTGTATTAGCACAACTTTTCTTTGTATTTACCAATGACTTGGATTTGAGCTATATCCCTTTTTATTTTGCTTTTCCATTTATACTTGTTTGAATGTGGATTATTCTTTATTTGGTGAAAGTGATTAAGAGAGTGTCTATTTTGTTTATTTTTAAAGTAATCATGTGTTTAACTAATTGATTCCTTGTATATTTTAGTATGACTTTCATTAATTTCTTTTCTGATCTTTTCCATCCTTCTGCTGGAGTTAGGATCATTTTGTAATCTCTAAAGATACAGAGTTAGTTTATTTTAACTTGCTTTGTTTGTCTAATGTGAACATTCAAAGAAATAAAATTGTCTCTTAGGACTGCCTTCGCTATGTCCTATTGATGAGGCAAAAGAGACTCCATTTTCCTTTGTAACTCCACTGTAAAAGTCACTTATGTTCAATAAAACTGTAGATAAACTCACACCCTCAATCCCTCCCCATGTAACTAACCATAAATACATTAAGAGAAAAAAATTGGACAGTAAAGATAAGAACAATTACTTAAAACAAATTTGGAAGTGGGGCAAATGTTAAACCATGATGTCCCATGACTGGGAGATGATTAACAGTATCTGCGAAATTTAAACCTCATGCAGTCCTGTAAAATTCTTGAGAATGAGATAAGATGAAGTGGTTGCTATGCAAACTTACAAATGTAGAACCTGGATGTAAAGTCCAAATCAGCCCAAAAATTTGTTTTTCTGACTCAGCATCAGAATGTCAGTCTCCAGCTTTTTTTCTTTTTTCGGAAGCGGGGACTGAACTCAGGCCCTTGCAATTGCCGGGCAAGCACTTATTCCACTGAGCTAACTCTCCAGCCCATTCAGTTTTCAATGAAGTTTGTTTGTCTCTATCTTTTAGTGTCTCATGAGACTCCCTCTCTCCCCCCTCCCTCTGCTCTCTCTTGTCTCTCTGTCTTTCTTCTTTATCTCTTTCTCTGTCTCTGTATCTCTGTCCCTCTTTCTGAAATCTGACACAACACCATTAGTTTTAATATGTTGCACTGACATTAGTGCTTGATTCTAAGAATTGCTTAAATTCTTTTTTGACTCATTGTTTATTCAGGAATGTTGTCAAATTTCTCTGTGTTCTTTTGTGATATTTATCACCTGAAGCACTGAAAATAAATCAAAGATATGGGCCTAAAACAAAGCCACCCCTGAGAACTCATCCAGATGCTGAAGCTATGTAAACAAGCAATTCCAGCTTGCAAACATACTGCTAGATAGAGAGGTTGAAATTGACATCAACCTCCTGTGTATATAAATAAACACTACAGTTCTTGGATGGTCTCTCTCCTCCCATCAAAAGAGAGGGCTTCCATCTGTAGAGGGCTCTACTTGGCCTCAGCTTTCAACTCTTGCCTTTGTTTACTCATTCTCACCCCATTTCCCCATGGAAATATCAAGAGACCGATGCCCTTGCTGCCATCCTTTGGTGTCTTTCACTCTCCTGATGTTTTATCATTTTTGTTACATATTTCCTTTAGTGTCTGGAAGTAAGTTACCTGTTTATGTGTAAAAAAATACTCCAAAAAACTCCAAACACTTACAGTGATTGTCATCAATCAACAAGATTTACTTTAGGTTGAATAATCCTAAAGTACTGTGATAGATAAGATCTGGAATGTCCCCCAAACATTTGATTTGTTGAGAGATGGTGCATTTGGAAGGTGACTGGATGAGGGGTGAGGAGGTACTATTCTTATTAGTAGGCTAATCTATTTATGAGTTTATAACTAAAGGGGATTTTTGGAGGTAAGATGAGAAGAGATATGGCATAGGAGATGAGGCAAGATACTCCATTTTCCTTTGTAACTTCACTTTAAAGGTCACACTCATTCAATAAAACTACAGATAAACTCGCTCCCTCCCCATATAGCTAACCATAAACCCACTAAGAGAAAAATAAGGCAGTAAAGATAAGAACAATTACTTGAAACAGGAGTTCATTTTCCTATCTTATGTCTCTTGCTCACTCCTTTTGGCTGCATGAGGTTCGCAGTTT
>NW_004524726.1:1138553-1141342 GCF_000260255.1 Octodon degus
GCGAAAGATATGGGTCTAGCTTCAATCTCTTGCAAATAACCAATTTTCCCACTGACATTTGTTAAATAGGCTCTTTCCTCCAACAAAAGTTCTTGTTCCCTTTGTTGAATATCAGAGAGTTAGAGATTCCCAGGGTTGTTTCTGTGTCTTTTGTTCCATTCCATTCACCCGTATATCTATTTCTGTGCCAACATCTTGATGTTTCTCTCCCTGTAGCTTTGTAGTTTAAAATTAAGAGTTGTGATGCCTCATAGTTTATATTGTTGCTTGGGATATATGGTTCTCTTCTGGTTTTGCATAAATTTTAAGGTATTTTTCTAGTTATCTGAGGAATGTTGTAGGTATTTTAATTGGTAATGTCTTGAATTTTAATTGGTAATATGTTGAATGTGTATATCAAATCTTGAAAGTTTTAATATCTCAAGATTTCAGACTTCAGGGGTCGGGGAGATGGCTCAGAGGAATAAGCGCTTCCCTGGCAAGTGCAAGGGCCTGAGCTAAATCCCTGGTTCTGTTCGATGATGGGAAATCTGATTAAGAGAAAAAATTAATACTGGAGAAGTGTGGTCATTTCTTTGACTGTACTTGATCAAATGTTTCACAAAACCCTTTAGAACTGATTTTCATTAGGAGTACAGAAATGTTTGGTGATTCATGACAGAGAGGCCCTCGAGGGCAATGGTAAGGGCTTTGATGGGGGATACTATCAGATTCGAGAAGATTAGAAGCCTGAAAAGAATGTGGATGGTAAAGGTGAGGCACAACAGGTTTCAGATGGGGACAGAGACAACATAAGTAATTGCAACTGAAGTCACATATTTTACACTGTGGTAGAAAGGTCTAGCTTTGTCTCATGTCTTCAGATGTTGAAGAAGACTGATATTAAGGGCATCTGACTAATTAATCAGGCAAGAAAACTTTGATGCAACCTGACATGGAAACTATAGCATGAATATTGTTGGCTATTTTTAGCCAGATTTATTACTACTTTCAGTGGCAAACAGCTGAGCATATATCAAAAGAAAAATAAAAGAGAAAAATATTTTATTTTTTGTAAGTATTTATTTATCAGTTTTGAGTTTTGAGACAAGGTCTCAGTATGTAGTTCAGGTTGGTTTTGAACTCGCTGGGTAGTAGAGAATGGTCTTGCATTCACAGTGGTCATCCTGGTCAGCTTCCCAACTATACTTTATGCATTGGTACTAAAGATAACCTAACAAAAAGGTCATTGATCTGAATTCTCATGATTTAAGATGATAGTAATAAATTTATTTGAAATGTATTCCAAAATACAAAAGTTAGTAGAAAATAATATGAATGATAGATTGCATGATAATGGTTTTATTCAGTGATTGATTGTAAAATAAAAAAACTGGTATAATTGATTCTTTTAGTTACCCTCAGAGAAAAAATAATACACATGCTTCAAAGTGAAAAATATTTATGCATATAATCACTCACACGAAAAATTTAAGTCATTGTCTTATTTTGCAACCATATTAAGATAAAAATGCAAATACTTAGAATATTTTATATAAAGAAAGAAAATTTTGATATTTTTGAAACTGCTACAAAAATGAAATTGCTGCCTCACATGTGAATATTTAATAAATAGGTGTATGCTTAAATGAAAAAATAAAATATGCAAACCCTATTCCTGTAATTTATGAGGAAATTCAAAAACAATTTTTCCACAGTCGAGAAACAGGCAGCTTGAGTTTTCTGCTATCTGTAATTCCCAAATCATATTTTAAAATTTTATTTTATTTTTTCCTGTGTGCCATGAGCGAAATTTACATTTTGATTGCGGAGTAGACACATGCACATAACACAGGTTAATATTTTTAAATCTCCATCCCCTGTCTACCAAAATTTTATCTAACTTTCCTGTCCTCATGTCCATAATTATTGTTATTATCATTATTTTTACTTTATGTTTATGACAAATGATCTTTACATTGCTGTGGATATATGAATCATGTAAGTAATACACCTTAATTCTTTTATGCCTACTGCCCCTCCCTCTCTATCCTTGCTTTCATTCTCCTGGACCCTTTTCTATTTGCAAAGAGTATATTTCCTTGTATCAGTCCTTCATCTAGCTCTTTGTTTCTACTTTGCTTCTCAAATGAGAGGTACGATGTGGTGTTTAAGATTGTGTGTCTGTCTTACTTCATAGAATATTATATTTTCCAAGTGTATCCATTTTCCTCAAATTTATCATTCTTTGAAGCCAAGTAGTATTCTATTATGTATAGAGCTCACATTTTATTTAATTATTCCTCTGTTGTGCACATAGGCTGCTCCCGGAATCAGCTGTTAGAAACTGTGCTGCTATAAACATTGCTGTTGCATGTGTCACTGTATCAGCCTCCTTCTTCCTCTCCAGTTCTCCATTTCTGCTGTTGGTAACAGTTCTCGGGTGGGCCTTCCATACTGGCACCATGCTGATTCAGTCCAGCTGGGGGTTACAAGTTGGACATTAGTTAATCTGCAACAAGCATTTCACCTGTTTTGTCATCCAGTAAGAACATTTTCTCTATTTAAGGGTTAGACTTTTGATTCGTTTTGATTGTAGATTAGTACATCGCGAAAGATATGGGTCTAGCTTCAATCTCTTGCAAATAACCAATTTTCCCACTGACATTTGTTAAATAGGCTCTTTCCTCCAACAAAAGTTCTTGTTCCCTTTGTTGAATATCAGAGAGTTAGAGATTCCCAGGGTTGTTTCTGTGTCTTTTGTTCCATTCCATTCACCCGTATATCTATTTCTGTGCCAACATCTTGAT
>NW_004524726.1:1141562-1144061 GCF_000260255.1 Octodon degus
AAAAAAAAAAAGAGATTTCAGACTTCATAGGAAGTATGACAACATGCTCATTTTAAAAATCTTTCTCATTCAATTTTTATGTTTTCTAAATTTTTTCATTCCATTTACAGCAAGTGAACTCTAATGTTTTTGATAATTTGCACTTTGAATGTTTTAAGAGTAGAGGTAATTAAAGTTAAGAGAATTCTGGCCCAGTGTGTGTTTAAAAACAAAAACAGAAATAGTAAACCAAGCTTGTAAGGAAGCAGGACTACATTTATAGTAGGCACTTGGCTATGTTCTATGCATTGTAGCAAATTTAATCACAAGGAACTCCCATTAACATCATGACTAATTGCTAAGTATTTAAATAATAAATTGTCTCTGATTATTAAACTATACAACATCTATATATGAGAATAACTATAGGATAATTTACTTTATTGCAAAAAATCTCTAATTTTATCTCTAAATTAGCAAGTTACTGCCACATTTAAGTATAGAAAAAATTTGAATATTCATTCAAAGCATGTTGTATCTAGCAATGATGAAAAAGATTTAGTTGAGTTACATTTACTTTTAAAAGTTCAGATAAAGATTTTCAAGCCTCCTGTATTCGCCAAGATAAAATTGATGGTCTAGCTCAAACACTATTTTATAATGAAAACTGAAGCAAAAAACTTTCTTATTAAAGCACAGACTAAAACAAATTATCACCTCTCATATCTATAAATTTTATTTGTTGCCAGAAGAATTTTGTTAATTCATTAAGAAAAGTTAAGTCTGTGCAGTTGACAGTTTCTAGCCAATTTCCCGGTGGTAATGGTATGTAATTGGAAAATGGTAAATGCTAACTAGTTCATAGATAGAAAAAGAGAATTGTTAGCCAAATTTTTCAGAAATACAAAGTCATTTGCAATTATAGCACAGTTGCTAATAAAATGTACAGTAAAAAAATTAAGAAAGAAAGATGAAAGTGTTCATTTATTGCATGATACTTTGACTTGGTAGGAAAATTATAAACAACAAACACCAACCACTATAAGAATCTAAGTTACATATTATAAATACTAAGAATTTTAAGGTATATAATTTTGGGAAATATCTTTCACTGATATACTTTCTCACATCCTGTTATGGTTTAGAGTTTTTGCAAGGTGAACAGGACAGGACATGTTTTTGTACATGTATATAGTACGGGACATGTTTTGTAATGGTATTTTATAATGAATCACCAAAGAATAACATACTACAAGTACAGGAAATCTATCACACATTAAATACTAACAGATCCAGCTGAGGGCCTAGACTTCATAACGATGCCTCCCAGCAGACCAACTGGAGGCCTAGAGCCCACAACAAAGACCCTTGCAGGCCCGGTTCATGAATGTGTGCTGGAAAGGCTCAAAGGTCAGTGGTGTAAGCTGGGAAGTTTATGCCAGTGGGATGAAGGTTCTGTGCTAGTAAGCTGAGGGATCTGAACAGGCGCCAGGAAGCAATGCTCAAGGTAAGCACCAGAGCTCCCCCAAAAGTACCACAGCCATCCTCAGCAACAGTGAGGTCCCAACCTTCTCCAGCGATGAGGAAAGCCAAGTTCCCATCAGGAAAGCCAATGCGACAAGCTTCATGAGGCTGAGCAGCGCACCATCATCCCCCTGGAGCTAGCAATCAATGCTCAAGATGAGGACCCAAGCTTCTCCAGAGTTCATTGGGAAAGCCAGCATGACCAGGTCCTCAAGCAGAACAACCCAAGAGAACTAGCAGCTTCCAAAAGCTTCAACATCTTGGAATAGCGTCCCTAACAGCATTTTTGGCAGCTTCTACTGTTTTGCCTTTATGCTGTTGGCAAAAACCCTCAGGCAGGCCTCTCACACTCAGCACCACACCAATGGTGTAAGAATTTGACCACCGGTTAGCTATCCACTACACATCATTAATATTGCTTTTTTCATTGTTGCACTTGTTTTTGTTTTTTTTGTTTGTTTGTTTGTTTTGTTTTTTTACAAATATATTTCTTAAAAATGTGCTCTTTCAAAGAATAGTATTTACAATAATATTCCAAATGTCAAAATTTAGTGTCGTATTTCAAGTTAAATTTGACATAAAAAGAAACTTTGAAAACAATTTTCAAATATATTGTGTTTTTCTGTATTACTGGACAATCAATTAAGACTTTCTTATGAAAGATAAATGCAAAAGCTTTTATTTATTTGGAATCTCTTTCTTTCTTCTTTCTTTCTTTCTTTCTTTCTTTCTTTCTTTCTTTCTTTCTTTCCTTCTTTCTTTCTTTCTTTGGTACAGGTTCTCACTACACAGACCTGTAATGATTCTCATGTTTTCATCCTCCCTAGTACAAGGATTACAGGTGTGTGCCACCATGCCTTGACTCATTTGCCAGTTCAGCACACCCAAGGGTGGAGCCAGCATGCCATGTGGTGCCCAGGATGGAATCCCAGTCCCTGAACTTGCCTAAGCAGTTACTTAATCAACTGAGCTATCTTGCTGGCCCTAGAATATATA
>NW_004524726.1:1144321-1156641 GCF_000260255.1 Octodon degus
ACTCCAAATTAGTGTTAACCAAAATAAATCTACACCCAGAACCCAGAAATTCATTCAGAGTAGCATATTAAAAGCTGTTAGATAAAAGGAGCAGATTACATAAAAGGAATTTTCATCAGAATGCCATCAGGCTTCACAAAACAAACCATCAAGTGAAGAAGAACTTAGAGTGAAGTATTTCCAGTTCTGAAAGAAAATATATTCCAGTCAAGATTAATATACCCTGAAAAACCATCTTTCAAAATTAATGGTAGTACATTAATAATGTACTACCATGACAAAGAACAATTAAAAAATTCATGACCATTAAACCTACCCTATAAAAAGTATCAGAAAGTATTCTAAAAAGAGTTAAAAATGACCAAATTTATAAGAGCAATAAGAGGAAGAAACAACCAAGGAGGGCAAGCAATTAAACCCATGGTCAAAGTAAGGAACAAACAGCATGAAAATAACAAATAGCATGAAAATAAGCCAATATACATCAGTTATAATCACTGAAGTAGCCTCAATTCACCAATTAAAATAAAACAACAGAAGATTGGATCAAGAAACAAATCTAATGATACGCTGCATACAACTCAGAACTAAATCCATAGGCTGAAAATCAAAGGGTGGAAAACAATACTTAATGCATCAGCATTCCAGAAAATGGTGGAGGTAGCTAATCTGTTCACACACAATGTGAATTTCAAATCCAAGAATGATCAAATTAAATAAAGAAAGTCACTATAATCTTGTTAAAGGAAAACATCAAGGGGAGGCAAAAACAAACATAAGTATGTATGCAATAAATACAAGAACAACCAAATATATCAGAAAAATTTTAACGGCCCTGAAAAATAAAATAACCCATAACACAACTTTTATTAGGGACCTTAACTTCCCAATGTTACAAAGAAATATATCAACTAGACAAAAGAATTAGCATGAGGTAACAGACCTAGACCAAACTTTTGAACAAAGGGACTTATTATATATTTACAGAATGTTCCACTCTGAGAACATCTGAATACATATTCTTTACAGCTGTACATGGTACATTCTCTAAAATAAACCATTACTCACCCATAGAATATGTTTTAGGAAAGGCAAAGGAAATGAAATTATTGCATGCATATTATTTGGCCACATGCTCTGAAATTGGAAATTGACAAAAATACTGCAAAACCTCAACAAATACATATAAATCATATAGCACTTTCTTAAACAACCAATGCATAACAGAGAAAATTGAAGATTTAAACAATATCTACAGTCAAAGGAAAATTCAAACAGAATCTAACAATTTATGCAATGCAGTGAAAGCTGTCCTTAAAGAGAAAATTATACTGCTGAACTCTCATATTAGGGACACAGAATGACAACAATAGATAACCTAACGATGCCCCTCAAGCATCTAGACAATAGGGAGGAAATTATAAAGTTAAGAAAATAAATTAATGTTATTGAGACAAAGAAAGCAGTACAAAAAAATAATGTATCAAAGAGCTTGTTCTTTAAAATATTAAGTAGAACTGATAAAGTTTTAGTAAACCTTATAAAAAATGAAAGAGGGCTGGGAAAAAAAAAGAAGAAGAAAGAATGAAAAAAATCAAAGTCATGCAATTCGGAATTTAAAAGGTGAAATCACTACAGATTCTGTGGAAATTCAGGAGATTATCAATACTTTTAAAATCTTTACTCTCATAGGATGGAAAGCACAGAAAACAATGACTTTCCTAGGTATGTATGAATTATCAAAAATGAATAGAGGGGCTGGTGAGATGGCTCAGTGGTCTAAAGCACCTACTTAGAACAAGCTTAGCAAAGCACAAGGACCACCGTTCAATCCCCCAGCACCACATGCCAGCCAGCCCCACCCCCTGGTGGGCTGAGCTGGTCACACACACACACACACACACACACACACAAATAAATAAATAAATAAATAAATAAAAATTTAAAAAAATGAATAGAGAAGATATGAAAATTCTGCATAAACTAATATCAGTTAATGAAACTGAATATGTAATTAAAAATTTCCTGACAAAGAAAATCACAGCTCCTCACAGTTTCACTGCAGAATCCTGCAAGAAAGGTACAGAAAATTTCATGCAGATATTCCGTAAACTGTTCAATGAAATTCAACAAAAAACAATTCTCTCTAACTCATTTCTGGAGTCAAGTATTATAATACAAAGCTCACAGAAAAACCTGAACAAAAAAAGAAAGAAAACCAAAAAACAGAGAAATTCAGGCCTGTCTCCATAATGAAAATAGATGGAAAAGTCCTCAATTTTATTGAGGACTAGCAAACAGAATGCAGCAAATAATCAAAAACATTATACACTATGAGCAAGTGTCATTCATCCCAGAGATGCATGGAGGGTTTAACATATGTAAATCTATAAATATAATACACCATGTCAGCAGAGCCAAAGGCAAAAGCCACATGATTATCTCAATAGATGCAGACAAAAGCTATTGACAAGGGCTCACTCTTCAAGACAAAAGCTATACAGAAAATTGGAATAGGTAGCTTTCAGTTCAATCTAATAAAAGCTATTTATGACAAATCAACAGAAAACATTATACTAAGTGGACAGTGAAAGCTTTCACTTTAAAATCAGGTACAAGATAAGCATGTCCACTATCACCTCTCCTGTTTAACATAGTACTGGAAATATTACCCAGATCACTTAGGAAAGAGAGAGAAGGGGATAAAAATTGGGAGGTAAATGTTAAATTATCATTATTTTTTAATTACATGATACTTTAAATAAAAGATCTCAAAAACTCCCCCAAGAGACTTATAGAAATGATACTCAAATTCAGCATTGTAGCAGGATACAATGTCAATACTCCCCCCAAAATCAATAGCATGTATGTACACAAACAACAAACTCACTGAGACACAAATTTGGGAAACCTCAAGCTTCACAATAGCATACAAAATTGAAATAGTTAGGAATCTACCTAATAAAGGAAGTATAAGATATATACAGTGATAATTGCTATACTTTCAATAAAGAGATCAAAAGGACTTCACAAAATGGAAAGATATTCCCTGCTCATAGATAGGAGAACCAATATTGTAAAAATGACCATACTTCCAAAGTTGTTATACAGACTTAATGCAATCCTGAATAAAATACCATAAGCATACATCACAGATCTAGAGAATACATTCCTAAATTTCCTTTAAAGCTAGAAAAGACCTTAAAAAGCAAAGGCAATTCTATTCAACACCAACAAAACAGGAGCCATCACAATCACGGACTTGAAATTATACTGCAAATCTGCTGTGGTAAAATCAGCATCATGCTAGCAAAAAACAGATGTGAGGATCAATGGGATGGATCAGAAGATGCAGACACAACTACAAGCATACTCAGCCACTTCATCTTTGACAAGGGACAAACACATTCACTGGAAAAAAAATAGCCTCTTTAACAAATTGTGCTGGAAAAGCAGGCTTTCCACATGCTGAAAACTAGAACTGGATCCAGGTTTATTGCCATACACTAAACTGAAGTCAAAATAGATTAACGATCTAAGTGTTAAAGCAGAAACACTACATCTACTGGAAGAGAAATTAGGTAGTTTGTTGAAGACTCAGGTGTAGGCTGAGTTCATGAACAAAAAGCACTCTGTAAAGGAAATTCTTCCAAGAATCAACATCTGTTGTGTCACTTTTGTACCTCAATGAAGTCACCAATAGAGGGAAAAGAAAACACACAAATTAGCAAAACAAAATCAAAACCAAACAAAAATAAAAATAAAAACCAAAAATAACTGATCAAAAATTCCCACAGAAAAAGGACTTCTGTCTGGAACAAATAAAGATTTAGAAAATCAGGCTCCCCAAATTCAAAGACTCAGTGCAGAAATGGACATCTGAGATGAATACGCACCTCTCTGATGAAGAAATACAAATGGCAAATAATTGTATGAAAAAATATTCAGCATCATTGGTCATTTGAGAAATGCCAGCTAAAACAAGACTGAGATTCCATCTCACCCAAGAAATAATTACTATCATCAAGAAATCAACTACTAACAATTGCTGGAGAAGGTATGGGGCAAAAGGATACAGTCTCCACTCCTGATGTTAATGTAAATTGGTAGAACCACTGTGTAAGTCACTGTGGAGATTCCTCAGAGACCTGGGATTGGAGGTTCTATTCAACCACCTACTCATTTTGTGTTAATTTTTCAAGAATAAAGGAAAACATTATACCATAATGATACATGTACACCCATTTTTATAGCAGCATGATCTGTCACAGCTAAATCTTGGAAACAACCCAAATCACCATCAGCTGAGCAATGAATGCAATGTTGTCATGCTTGGCTGCAGTGGTGTATTGCTCAGTCAGAAAAAAGATAAATTCCAGCATTTTAAAGGTAAATGAATGCAACTACAGCCTATATTCATCAGTACAGTAAATCAGGTATACATTCGTGAGCATCATAGTACCTCCCTAGTGTGAGGACCTGGAAAACTAAATGAAATCTGAAAGGTATAAGAGATACAATTAAAGGGAAAGAACCTGCTCAAAAAGAAAGAACAATTGGGATAAGAGAAAGAAATAAAGAAAAGAAGGAAGGGAATAATAATTGTATGTATATGTATAGTATTGCTGGGATGATTGTACTAATTTCCATAAGTTATTTGAAAGGAGCAGCTAATGCTTAATATTTTTATTTTGACCAATTTTGCATGCGCATAGATAGCAATTTGAGCAATTACTTTGAACACTACAATGTTCAATATAACAACCATTGCTGGATTTTTTTCTTTATGAAATTTTGTATAATTTTTAATGGTTTGTTTATTATGTTCCATTCTCTTTAAATAGAAAAACTCATTGATCTAAATTAGTGAAATAGTTGAAGTTTTCATTAAAAAATAGCCCACATATACACTCCCACAAAATTTTAGCAGGCTTCATATTAAATGTTTTTTGTGGCTTATATCTAATTATTCCCCTCAAATCTTCATGCAGTCCTAGGTGTGGCTTTTTCTGAGGGGACTGAATCTAGAGTGTGTGACACTAGGATTGAGTCATGGTTTCAGTGCTAGAATTAAGGGTTGTAGGCTGATGTGTGTGAGTGCTACCTGTCTTTACTTGCCTTGGAAAGTCACAAGGGATATAAAGTCCTAAGGCCATCTCTTATTCCCTTTGTTACTGCCTGCTGTGCGCTGTTTCTCCCCAGCAATGACTGTCTTCCAAGCCACCCTGCTCTGGAGCCAGGAGATGATGGATTGTGAGCTAAGTAAATCCCACCTCTTTTGGATGTCAGGTATTTGTTTCACCAATTTAAAAAAGTAACAAGCACAGAGCTACCAGAGAAAAGTGTTTTTGCTGTGATATTACCTGGCCATATGGCTTAAGAGCTTTTAGAACTCAGTTTGGGGAATGAGAAGCATTGGGAAGGGTTCAGAGGCGCAAGATAAAACAACACAGCTGGAGTGCCTAAGGCTGTCCTTGATTGGAGATTCTTGCCAGAACTCAGAAGACTAAAGTCCTAATAGAAAAGACTGCTGGTTGAGAGCTGGCTCAGGACGTTTCTGTCAGGAAGGACTGCTTTGACTTTTGGATTCCAAATAGTGTGTGTTATGGCTTGGCAGATAGTTTGTCTGAATTTTTCTGATGTTTAGAGACTTTGCCTGCGATTGAGATTAAAGTTGACAGAACTAATTAACAGGGCAAAAAAAAAAAAAAAAAAGAAAAAGTTAAAAGCAGTCTAATTTTGAGGTGGTTGCATGGCTAGTGTTTGGGACTTTTAGACAGATTTATCTTGAGAATCAAAGCAAAGAGTCCAGCAGAATAACTTAAAATATTTTGAGTTTATCCATGAAGGATACTCTAGCAAAGTTGTGGCCTGCAAAGAAAAAACTGGCTGCTAAAAAGACTAACAACAAAAGGCCAAGCATTTTTGAAGAAGACGATAGAAAACATGGCCTAAATACATCACAAGAAGAAGAAGGAATTTAGCCATTGCTGTCTCAGTGTTGGAAAGTTGAAATATTTGGCTTTAAGAATGAAGGCCCAGAGCTTTATGTTCCCAAATGGTAGGGAGCTAGGGAAAAGGAGTTTGGTTCATAGACACTCAACCTTTACAGCCAGAGAAGAAGGAAGCCTGGCTACTGCTCCCCCTTGTGGAAAACCTTGGCAACACCAATGCCATACTTGTGTTAGATGCAAGCAGAATCCAAAGTTGTGGAGTTAGAAGGGCTTCTAGTCAGATTGCAGAAGGTCTGGTTGGTCAGGCAGTGTCCCAGAAAGGGCAGTGTTTGAAGCTGTGTGTGTGAAACCAAAGATGTAGTGAGGATCCCAGAAGTTAGGAGAAGCCAAAAACATGGATTGTTTGAGAAAAATTGCCAGCAGGCAGCAGAGTTAGCCCAAGAGAGAAGTCATGCTTAATCCACCTGCAGTGTTCTAGAGGCAGAGCAATGGGAGACTTTTGGAGTTCACATCTTACCACAGATTGCTTCAGATGCTACACATGGGGAACTATAAGAATTAATGTTTACCTGCTGGAGGTTAGTCTTGCTTTGTTTCCATTCCTTGCTATCCCGGTGTTTGTAACTTTTGGAATGCAAATGTCTATTCCATGCCATGCAATGTTGGAAGTGTTCCTCTTTCCTTTCTATGGGGGCTTGAAATTAAGAGTTTGTTTTACATTATCAAAGAGACTTTGGACTTGGACTTTTCAGCAATGCTGAAACTGTTAGCACTTTGGCAACACTTAGAGACAAAATAAATGCTTCCTACATAAAGGGATGCATATAAAGTCTTTAGGGAGGTAATGGTATATTGTTATGGTTTGTGTCTACATGTCACCCCAAAGGCTCATGCAGCCATAGGCAAGGGCTTTTTCAGAGATGGTTGGATCTAACGTGTGATGCTGTGATTGATTCATGGTGTAATGTTAAGATCAAGGAAACTAAGATTAAGGGTGAGAATGCTAGCTGCCCTGTGTAGCCTGAATAAAATACAAGAGACAGAAGGAGCTCCAGGAATCTCTTGTTTTCTTTGTTACATCATCTGCCATAAAGTGTTTCTACTCTGCAATGTCTGTCAAGGCACTATGCCTTAGAACCTGCACAGACTTCTATCAAATTTGAGCTAACTAAAAGTCTTCCCCCTTTAAATTTGGATATGTGTATTGTCTTTCAGCAACAAAAGAAAGGTAACTAAGGCAAAGGCACATAGTAAACTTGAAGGTACTTTAACAAAGTTTATAGTTAAATAAATTAATAGTCTTCATGTCTCTTACACAATATATTTTGCATTGTATGTATTGCTTAAATCAATCATTCATACAGAATGAAACAGATGCTCTATGTTGTGTACTTGTAAGTCCCAACACAATGTCAATTATTGGGATGCAATTTATATTCCTAAAAACACTTTCACAAATTGAAAATTCTCTAGTCAATTTATTTTACTGCTGCTACTCCTGAAAATGTAAAATGCTTACTTAATAACACTTCTGAATTTCTATGAAATGTAACTCAGTAGACAAATGACTAAATATTTGCAATCGAAAAGTTTATGCTTAACTTTATAATATAATAATTTACAAAAGAAAAGCTTATTCCAAGTAAAATTATGTAAGCTACAATTTGTTTTTAGGTGATCGAAGGATGACCTGCTCATGCAGACACAGGCAATTAAATTCCAGGAAAAGCACTGTTGGCGCAAATCGCTAGAAGTCTTATGCTAAAAACATAAAACAACACGTTAAATGGCATCCCAGAAAAGTCATGTCCCTTAGCACTCTACTGTCACTGAGCCTTCTCTAGTGAGGTAATTTTCCATGAGCATTCACAATATCATAGTTTATGTCAAAAGAAGACTCATCACATAATCATCCAGAGAGTGGAGAGAAGTTTCACAGACATCTAGGAATCTTAACACCATAGTAATTATCACTTTCAGTAAGTCAGTAGCTGGGGAATTCTACTCAGCGGTTGCTTTAATACACAAACATCCACCTGTTAAAAATCTGAGGGCTGTGTGACTATTTAAAAATGCCAATAGAGGCAAAAGAATAGAAATAAGAAAAACTTGATTGCTACCACAAATAAAGAGTAGAGAAAAAAATATAAATAAAATGGCTATAGATCGGTGGATAAAATTAATACTTTTCAAGTAGTTTTATGTAGTCACTATGTCTTTTCATTTACATGACCTCTATCACCTCAGCAGAAATTGATTTACTGGTGTTTATAATCATAGTAGCATCTTCCTTCTGAGAACATAAGGCTTGTGTTCATGCCCTTCAGTCTGTCTTTCATAACAAACCAGAAAAACATTCTAATGTTATCAGTTAGTCATTTCAATAGGAAGGTTGAATATACATGAGTATACATGATTGAGTGTAGATCAACCTCTCTAATCCTATCTTCCTTCTGTGATGAGGTGGCCTTTGTTATGGGTCAGTCTGTGTAGGAACCAGATCACCAGATAGAAATTTGAACAGAGCCTTTTATTTATGGAGCTCAGGTCTGTCAGCCATTTTTTATGCAGGAGAAGACTGATGGGCACCTGAACGTAGGTAGCAGGGGGTGTTTATAACAGAAATTACATCTACTTTGGTAAGAGAATTTGTTAGCTAGTACAGAACAATAGAAAACTGTAAGTGTTTCCTTGACCATTCTCTACAAGGGATTCATCCTGACTCCAGCCTGTCACCCTTCATTGGTCATTTGCATGTCACCATTTTTGACCATTTACTTAAAAAGTTAAACTTTTAAATATTTTAAAAATATTTTTATTCCCCGATGCAGGTAAATTCACCCAGTCAGGGGCAGATAGCCTGAATGCAAATGTTATTATACAAAACAAGGATGTTTTGGAAAATCTAAGACTATGCTTTGAAATTGCATGAGAGGAAAGATTGCCTGTTTATACAGTTCATGAGAAAGTAAAACACTACTGGTCTATAAGATAACAGACAAAACCTAAGTCATATTGATCACAGCACAATAAATACCAACCCAGAAAGGAAATGGGATCCCAAGAGCTGGGATTACAGGCACACGCCACCATGTCCAATCTCAGCTGTCCTCTCAGTGAGCCCCAGGGACAGGGCTGGCCAGGCAGGCTGGGAGGATTAAACCCCCCACCCCTTAGCCTTCTTGCAGGCTCTTTAATCCACTGAGCTACTTGGCTGGCCTCAGTGCTAATGTTATAAGCTTACGTTGCTGGGATTTTGGGTATGAATGCTACACCCAGCAAGGGACAGATAGACTGAATGCAACATGAGGAAGACAGACTTGCGCTGTGTGGCCATTGTTGTGGCTATTCCTCCATTTTGCTCTTTTTGATTTGCTGCTTTCTGATGCCATGAACTGCTGCCCTGTGCATGTGCCGTGGAGCCAGTTGAGTACAGGCTAGAACCTCCACTATCTGTGAGGTAAATAAATGTTTCCTTCCTTAAATCTGGGTGTTGGATATTTTGTCCCAGCAACAAAAGTAGAGTAACTGAGACAATCTGTTTTGTTGTTTTTTTTTTTTTTTCACAAAGAGTTGAATTAATTTCCTTCCCTTACTGCATCAGTCACGAACATCTTGAAATAATGTTGAATAAATCCAAGCTTGTCTATTCTTTGCTTTATTAGGGAATTTTTTCTTAAAAATATTCACTATTTTCTATTTTTTATCACTCTGTTTATCTTCTCCCAGTTTTTGTTAATATACTATTTATTCTTTTTTGCAGTAAAGATATGATTTTGTTTTACCTTTTAAATATGAAAATAGTAAACAAATCAAAACAGTACAGAATTTCACTGAATATAATGATAGAAATTCAACAATATTCTTTAGAACATATTTCAAATGTACTACTTATGAGTACATGGCTCAATTTGTTTTGCAAGGTTAACTGTCTAAAATGTAAAATCAGATGATCTCGTCCAACATGAACTAGCAGTTCAACTTCACAAGTGGTAGTGTCTCTAATGTGAGCTACAGAACATGGAAAGGGCAGTCTTCCTTGTCTAGCGGCAGTAGCCACAAATTCTTTGGTTTCCCGTCTTCTTATGCTCTTCAAAAAGGGACAGTGATGAATTAGAGGCCTGAGACGCTTGTCTTGCAGAAACAGTTTTTCAGTTATTTAAAGATGAAGAAGACTATCCTCTTCTCTCTCACCAGGCAACTTCCTTCAAATGACTTCTGTAATGTCACGCAATATAGAATTCTGCTGAGCAGGGAATAGAAACATTGATGCCTGCAGAAAAGTGCAGCAGAATGTCTTGACACTTTGCGCCTGGCTCTGCAAGGACGTTTGCTTATCAGAAAGTTTACTGTGGTGCTCATCAGTCATCCAACGTTGTGTTTTTCCTTACAGGAAAGTGTAATTATGTGAAGCTGTATACACATACACCCGAGTAGGGGAAAAAAAAAAAAAAAAGCAGTGGGAAGAAAGAGAAGGATCTAAAGAGGAGTTACTTGTTTTCTCTTTCACTCCGAGGCTTTTCAAAAAAGGATTAAATGGAAATAAAAGAGCATGACCAGGAACCTTGCAATTACATATTGAAAAAGAATATTACAATCCCATTACAAAAGTCTCTTTAAATCTTCTAATACTCAACATGCAACTTGTTTTCATGTTTTCTGAATTTACCTTAAGTTTGTCTTACATTTCCTACAGTGTTCAGCTATAAAGATCTTACAGTGTGCCTCATACCATTTCTGGATTGCACACGCATAATAACAGCAGAAATGGCATTTATGTTTTCTTTCTTCTTTTAAAAGCTATTTGCTATTTGGCAGTAAAAGTCACCTTGTGGAAACAGCATTATGCTTTCAGTGAAATAGAAAATACATCACTCCCTTACTTAAAACCTTCAAACTTGTTCCTAAAGTGTCAGGTACTGGATCCTACTGTAAAAAGCTACATCATCTGTCCCAAATCTGCTTCTCCGAAATTACTTTCTTTCATTTTTCTCATCAGGTACTCCGCTCAGGCCAAGTCTCAAAAATTGCCTTTACCCAGAAGGGACTGCCTAGAATTTTTCTTTCAGGGATCTTCACATAACTTTCCCCTTGCTTCATTTGGGACTATGATCAAAAATCTTCACGTAGAGTGTTCTAGACTCTCTTTATAAAATGGATTATTTTCTTATGAGTTACCTTTGAAAGCATCCTCCTCTTCTATTATTTAAACCACAGTTTGCAGTTAAAATGATACTATGGAAGGAAAAATCAGATATTTCACCACTAGGTTCATAATCCACAAAGGCTATATTTTTCTCATTATTCTAGAATAAAAGCCACAACATAGTACATGGAAGAAGTCCATAGGAGCTTTCTTCTTATCTCCCATCTGTCACAGGCTGTTCTAGTTATGTAACCCCTTCTTTGCAGCTATTTTGATATTAATGTATATTTTGATAGTATAAGTTTATTTCCTATTTTAAGGAGATTGCACATATTATTCTGTGCATGATTAATCAGTTTTTTGTATTGTAGTCTACTATCATTTCTCTACTGAGACTTTCCTAAGTCACAATATTAAAAATAACATCTCACCAGATATTCAGTTGTTTTACCTTGCTCAATTATTTTTAATACAATTAAAATTATTTTATCTGGTAGATATCCATGTTAATTTTTGATTTTCCTTATCCCAAACATGAAAGAATAGCATTTTGACTCAAGAGTTACTACATGTCCAGCCTTTAGGAGCAGTGACTGCCACAGAAGGGACCTCAGTAAGCACAAAGAAGACATCAAACGTATACATGCAATACATACGTGTGTACACATGTTCTATTTTCTTCAATGCAGAACATGAGAAACTGATACTAGTACATAAATCTTCTTAGATTTATGCCACTTTAGATGAATCAGACATTATTTCTTCATGCTGAACATTTGATTCAGGTGCTCCTTTGCTATTGAATTTCTTGTAATATTTGATTAAGAGTATAATAAATTAAAAATATCATTAATTCAAGTAACAATCTTTATGAGCTGCAATACTTAATTTTGAGGCAATATAAAGTAATAGTATAAACAACACAGAATAAGGACTAGCTATGAGATTCTTGATACTACATCTTTTCACTTTGTGGCTGCATATAATAGTTGCTTGCTCATTTAGCATTTGTATCTCCAACTGAAAGGTCTATCCTCAGCTTCAATGCTTTTAAAACTTCTTCAGTGTTTGTAGTTTTAGAAGCACATGTTGCAGTACATCATAACAATAGTCCTTGCAGGGAGCTGGCCTGTGTGCACAGCACATCTCACTTCCATTTCTCATCCTCCCCCCACCCTCCATCTCTTTACTGCATTTTTCTCTTGCAAAAGATCTCGCTC
>NW_004524726.1:1157346-1163725 GCF_000260255.1 Octodon degus
TTTCTTTTTTCTTGTGGTATCAGAGATTGAACTCAGGACTTTGTGCTTGCCAGGCAAACACTTAGTCTACTGAACTATCTCCCCATCACCCTAAAATAGAAAACTTCAGGCCATTGAGGTAGCTCAGTGAACTAAGCACCTGCTTAGGCAAGTGCAGGGACCAGAGTTTGATCCCCAGCATCACATGCTGTGCATGTCCTGAAACTGCACGTGGTGACACATATCTGCAATCCTAGTGCTGGGGAGGCAGAAAACAAGAGGATCATTAGGAGTCCAAGGTGCGTAATGAGACCCTGTATCAAATACATAAAAAAGAAAAATTTGTATCCACTGTAATACTTTTTCATTGTCTCAGACTCAACCTATCAACAGCATTAATCTTTTCAACTTTCATCCTACATCCTCCATTCAATTTAATTTTTATTCTATTTTTGTCTCACACCATGGATCACTCAACTTTTTATCAAAGCATGACAATTAAATAATCTTTAATTGTATTTAAGCCCCAATGAAATTTTTTTGTCATTAAAGTGGAAACATTCAAATGTACATTACAGTTAGAAAATAAGACAAAACATATGAAGGTTTTTTTCACTCATTAGCAGTGTAGGACCATGATCCCTTCAATGAAATGGAATAGAAAAGGAAAGGAAAGAAAAAAAGAATCTGTTAAGTGCTCCCATATGGCTAGCTTTCTATTTACAAATACTTACTATAGCATGAAGAATATTATTTCCAGGATCAAGACAAAGTAAACTTGATGGTTGAAGAAAAATATTAAGTTTCTCAGAAGTTGTACAACTTCTGACATTGCCAGTCTTATGGAAACCTACTACTATTATGGACTACTAGTCTATTTTGAAATATTTTGCTGAATTCATACACCTACAATATTTAAACGATAATAGAATACCCTTCTTTGACAAAACTGAACAAAAAAGAGAGATAAAAATGAATGAATATTTTGTATCTTTATATTCAAAATAGTTAAGATAGATATACAGCTGCATTCTCTTAATTCAATGAATACAAAGATTTGTTCTAATAGAGTTTGTGGACAGGATGTCCTGTTTGCATCTTGTACAATGAATAAACCACTAAGACAATATGCAATATATTAATTGCTGAAACTGTGCTAGTAATCATTTTTAGAAGTTGTAGTAACTGAAATTATGAAGGGTACATGGTAATGAGAAAAAATAGGCTAAAAATAGGAGGAACAGTCTTCTTCTGTCTTTTGCCAAATAAAATTCTGTGCATATGTAAAAGGAAATCCAAAGAAGATGTGCTAAGAGAAAGTTATTGAAGAAAGAAAAAGATCTATGAACTTGAAGTTCTATAAACTTCAAAAACATTAGAGCTCACATTAGGGTATCATACAGTGAGTATCAACATGCAGGAACTCAGAGGTCACATTATGTACTTCAGGAAATCACTGAGAGCCTACAGTGATGAAAATGCAGTAGCGTTACTGTTTTAGTGAAGGGTTAAACTAGTTAGACACAAAATTATATATGTCTGTCCTAACCAAAACCAAACATAAACAAACTTCTAAGATCAAGACCATCCACAAGAAACTTTACTGCCCACTAAAAAAAAAAACAACAAAAAACTATAATATTCTTAAAGGAAGATGAAAAATCCAGACCTTCGAAAGAAAATAGCTCAGTAGAATAAGTGCTTGCCTGGCAAGTGCAAGAGCCTGAGTTCAATCCCAGGCCCAACAACAACAACAACAACAACAACAACAAAAAAAAGAACGAATACAATCTCATCTACGTGTACCAAACTTTAATTACTCAAAATAAACAATAAAAATAAAGTCTTAAAGTTAGCAGCAGGGTGGTAGGAATAATTATAAATAATAGTGTATAAAAGTCAGAGACTGATTAGTTCTCATTTTACTCCACTCTTAGAAATTTTCTTCAAGTGCTTTTCACAACAAGTTACAATATTTAAATGGATGGAAGAAGGTTCATGGAAGGACAGTTTCTAATCCTTCCTTTTTCTGTGCATAGGTAACTAAAAAAATGTAACTTGACAGTATTTCACCTATTATTTCATTTCAACTGCCTTCATACGAAATGCATTGCATTTACTTTTTTCCTACAATGGTATTAATGCTTTGTTTCTGTCTTTTGTTTTACAGGCAAAACAAAGTGTTTTGGTAAGCTGCACCGGCAAGACAAAACCCTGAGGTCCTTCTGCTCAGATGCCCTCAGTGCTGGGATTATAAGCATGCACCATAGCACTTGGCTTAGTCTTCATGTTTAATATAGTATGTTCATATATTTATTTTAATATAATATTTGTGTTTGACCAAGAAGCAATTATCTTGAGACTATGATCCATTGTCATCATTCTCTGATAAAGAATGTCAAGACTTCTGAAAGGAAGGCCTGCTGTGTCTTCTACATGTTAGAAAGACGTTATTTTTTAAAGGCTTTTAAGAAGAAATTATTATTATTTCCAGAGAGAGCACAGTAAATTCAGTCACAGTGAATGAAATAATCCATAGCATTGCACTATGTATCTTCTGGTTTATAAAATAATGGAATGCTTTTCAGCAATAATTAATACATGTGGAAGCAGCCATAATCATTCCATTCCTTTTAAGGAGAAGCATGTTAAAGACTCATATCTGCACAAGATCGCAAATTCAAGGCAGCTCCATCTGGTGCATGTGCTACACTATGCAAATAGTTGTCCTCTAGCTGCAAATTGGGAACATGCTCTTTTTGTCTTTCTGAGACAGGGTCTCACTACGCTGTTCACACTGGGCTGGAGGTACTTTGCAGGCCAGCTTAGCCTCAGGCCAGCAGTTGGAATTTTTTTTTTTTTTTTTAAGCTTGGATCAAACTAAGGACCTTGCACTTGTCAAGCAGGTGCTTAAGTTGCAATATTCTTGTTGGAAAATAATCGAAGTGAAACTGTTGGAATTTTGGTCAGTCCTAATTTATCACATTTAGATGTGTCTGAACCAATCCACAAGAATTAAAATCATGTCCCTTAAATTCTTGCAAGTGAATACTATTTGATATTAATATCACTGAGATTAAATAAAGGTAATAATGTTATTTTTTTGCCAACTGTCACCATTACCATAATTTTAAAGACACCTGTAAGAACTGCAACATCTGAGGTCAGGATGTGGTGTTATTGGCCTGGGGCGATGGTTCGAACGAGCAGTAAATTTAGAAACTCAGTGAGAAAAAAATTAATGTATATTTAAAATTTATTTTGTTTTCATTGAGCACAGAACCAATATCCTACTAATATTCCTTGTTGTTCATGAAGTCTCATCCTGTATGTTCCTGTTTAATCAGTGTTTTAGAAAATAATAAACTAATATTTCAAATTGATTCTATGTATTTTAATATTTACATAGTTCTCAGGTTTTTTTGCATTTGTTACAGGGTCTACAGGGAGTACAGATAGGGCCTCACTGGGATTACAGGTGGGCGACACCATGCCCAGTCTCCATTACCATCTCAGCACACCCTGGATCGAACCCCGGCCGCTGTGCTCTGCCTAGGCAGGAGTTTTAGTCTGCTGAGCTATCTGGCTGACCCAGTTCTTAGTTTTTATGTCAGAATATGAGGGATCTGAGACAGGCCTGTCTCATATTAATTTATTAATAAAATTTTGAGAGAATTCTATAGTTTTCAATCTTTTATAATTGTATCAATGTGAAAGTAAACAAGATAGAATATGTAGTTAATAAAAATGTAAAACGTATTTTAAAATTTGGATAGAAATGTATGTGCTCCCTTTTCCCAGGCAATTGGATGTTTCACCTGGCTAATTGTCATTTTTTGTAAGTAAAATATAACTTAAAAAAATTAAAAGAAAACTCAGTTACATCACTATGTAATTTTAAACATGGTCTATTAACATCATTTGAAAATTTTTGTCAGTATGTTGAAATCATGTAAATACCTAGTGTAATATAACCTCTAAGAATAAAAAAAAAATAGAACTATAGAAAATGTTCATAAGCCACACTATTTAAGAGAGAATATACACTTAATGATAAACTCATACATGACTTTTCAAGGCTTTGTGATGTTCAGTGTGAGTTAAACAGTTCAAAAGCACCTGCATGACTTGACGCAAAGCTTCCTTCGAAATTAATCACTTGGAATAGGTCAAATATGTCCATCTATTAAAGAAGTTTTAAAGACAAAACTTTTAATACCTGACAACTGGTGTCCAGCCTCACCGGGTTCCCCAAGGACCGACAATGCTTCTCACTAAATCCCCCGCCTTATGTGACAAGGCTCGCGATGCGGGCGCGGCCACATGCTGTCAGAGCAGCTGCACACAGTGAATTAAAATCAAGTTTGAAAACATCTAGAACAGCCAACTTTATTTCTTTGAAAATAAAGCTGTTTTATGATATTACACACTTAATCCAATGAAATCATGATTTCAATGTGCATATAATTGTGATTTCGTACACTGCCCTTAATGAAAAATTATATTTTAAATATGAGGATATCTTTTTAGTTTAATGTTTAATAGACAAATTTTACACACTGTATATGAACACAATGGCAACTTAAAACAAAATGTAACTGAGAAACATTTAGAAGGTTGCAATTATTTATAGGAGTTTAAATATGACTTAGGGTCAAAGATTGTTAGAAAAGATACTCAATGCTCTCAAATTTTGTCAGCGATATTAAATCTAAATATTGAAAGTGTATATTTCTTTAAAATCCATACCAGTTACCAGTTTATTACCTCTTAACTCCAAATTTACATTTCCACGCATGCTTGGAAGATGGACACGATCCCTTTTAAAATTTCTCCTCTCTACTGCACAGGATTTAATTTTTCTCAGTAGAGGTCAGTAAGGAGAGGAAAGAGGCGCTGCCTGCACGTGGGCTGAGCTCCCGCGGCCTAGGGCAGGGCTCCTGCGGTGCACCAGAGGCCCGCAGCGCGGCGTTGGCACGGTAGCCACCCGGTGCAGCAGCGCTCCACGCAGGCGGATCCTGCGTGCTGCCTGGCTTCTGCACTTTTTGTACTTCTCTGCTCATCTCCCTGAAGACCCTAGGAGTTTGTCTTCTAAGGCTGTAACCTTGTGACACTGCGAATCTCCCGAAAGACACCGCACGTGTTCCAGGCCCTCCTCTGGCTCACAGGGCGCCTCCTTCCGGGGTGCTCGCTGCGGTCCGCAGGCTGCTCCGCCTCCCACCCGGCTTGCCGCACTTGGTGCTTGTCTCGGTTCTGGACAGGCTCTAAAGGCCAGGCGCGCGGACGGATTGCTCTCTTGACCTCACCTTTCCCCTGGAAAGCTGGACCGGATCTTTGGGAGTAGACACTGCCCTACTTGCTCAGCTCGAAGATGCCACATAAATATATACTTACTTTCATCATCATTAGATTGCTTTAATTAAATTAATGTTCACCATTTGTACAGTTTGTGTATTATTTCTCGTGGTTTAATTTCGACTCAGACAAAATTAGCATCAAGGGTACATGCAAAGTTTAAATCTCTAAAGATCAATGTCGGGGACTGGTTTTGTCCTTGAGTTTGAAAACAGCGCTGAGCCCCTTGCCAGAGAGAAATGGAATGCTGCGACCTCAGATGTGCAGAGGAACCGCGGCCGATCTATCACCGAGGGCGGCTGCGGAGCAATCCCAACTGACACGTTCCGCGGGAGCGCTTGCAGCTGTTGTACTTGGCTGCGTATTTGACATAATGATGATATAAGGGCTATAATGAAGTATAAATTCTTCAGGATACAAGTAGTTTGCTTTTGGTTCTCTGAAGAGGCAAGCCTTTGTTTTGCATTGAATATTATGCAGAATATACAAGAGACAAGCATTTTCTTATGAAAATTGAGTTTAGATGATACCTACAAACCAGGTACTTATTTTATGAAGTATCTACAATTGTCACTCCCCGCCCCTCCCTTAGCATTGGACTCAAATACACAAACCTGAAATTAGACATATACCTTGCGGTACAAGAGGAAAGAATTTGTATTCAAAATACAGCAATGGCAAGAATTGCTTCAAATATTTTGGGAAGAATAATGAACATGGGCAGACGGAAATTACAGTTGTTAGATCAAAGAGAGAAGGGTGTCATGACAGATAGGGCTACTTCCACTGAAGAGGAGGTATTTGTTAAGGACTCTAGACTTAGTGTAACATTTATTTATTTTTTTAAATTATTTTCTGTTTTGTCCTTCTCTGGAACTCCAATCACAGTATTATAACTTTTCCTCAAACTTCTATACCTTCTTTATCCAGTTTTTTTTTTTTTTTTTTTTTTTTTTTTTTTTTTTTTTTTTGTTTTTTTGTTTTTTATTGAAGTTCTTTTACAATACAGTCAATTTCTCCAGTTCACTAATCTTTTCGGTTTTTT
>NW_004524726.1:1163825-1185733 GCF_000260255.1 Octodon degus
CAGTATTATAACTTTTCCTCAAACTTCTATACCTTTTTTTTTTTTTTTTTTTTTTTTTTTTTTTTTTTTTTTTTTTTTTTTTTTTTTTTTTTTTTTTTTTTTTTGTGGTTCTTTTATAATACAATGAATTTCTCCAGTTCACTAATCTTTTCGGTTTTTTCCAACTTATAAACGTGTCCACTTCTAAAATTCTATCATTTATCTCAAGTCTACATTTGTATTTAATTTTACATTTTCCTATTTAGATTAACTTTTGAATGTAGTTATTACTGATTCAATTTTTAAAATATGAGAAACTTTTATGGAAGGTCAATTGATAATTCAAGAAATTTTTCTATCATTGGATCTATTTCAGGATTCTTTTCCTCTTAAATAATGACTTAATATTGGATATTCATTAGAAAATAATTTTAAAAGTTTCTAGACTGATACCTTATTTTTCGAAAAAAAAATCTCAGTCCTTTCTCCTATACCCAAAGAAGGGTTTTTTTTTGTTTGTTAGCCTTTGTTTTTGTTTTTTCACAGAGAATCTCATTACTTTTTGTAGTTCAGGCTGGCCTTGAATTTACTTGTGCCCCAGGGTGACTTCAAACTCACAGTGATCCTACTGACTTAGTCTTCTAAATTCTGGGATTACAGGTATGCTACAGCAGGCCCAACTCAGCTAGATTTTCTTTTGTTGTTATTTTGATCTGTAGTATTTGTCCCATTTAAGCAGACGTATCAGAGATGAAGTATAAATGTATTTTTACTTACATACATTTACTTTTTAGACTGGAAATATCATTAGAAAATGTCCAAAATTTTAAATTTATTAATTTAATTTCTTAACATTCTATTATAAAGTTTACTTATATCCATCAGAGAAGTTAAAGTAGACTTAAGACAAGATAATAAAGCATTACATCAAAATGAAAGAGTAACTTTGCATGAGGTAGTACTATGGGAGTAGGAAAAAGAACTTTTCAATATTCCAGATGTGGTGCTTATGATACTGCTCAATAGGAACCATAAAAATCACTTTTTATATCTCACTACCAGGAGCATCTGTGCTTCTCCTCAATGACTATAAGAAAGATTTGATGTTGTGTGTTGGATTCTGATTTGGCTATCCGGAAAGCAGAGTAAATAATGGTAATTCTTTAGTTTATTTTGTTTCTTAGGATATTATTTAAATTACTTTAGTTTGCTCTCCAATTTTTCTTTTGTTACATAAATCATACAAAATCTATCTTCAATGGTACTGAATATATAAAGTTTAGTAGGGTTTTTGAAATCTCTTTCTTATACAAAATGAAAGTTGAATGAATATATACATCAAATAAAAATGCAAGGCAAAGAGTATAAGGGACTTCTTTCAGCTTCCATATTTTATAAACCATAAGCATAATTTACCTAAGAAAGCATCAATAATTCTTTCTTTCTTCCTTTGCATCACTCCTAGAGATCCTCCTCTCTCAGCCTCCTCAGTGTTGAGATTACAAGTGTACGCCACCATGCCTGGTTTTGGGTCCTGCATGGCATGCAGCGTAGGGAACTGAACTTAGATACTTGCATTTGCCAAGCAAGTACTTAGGCCATTGAGCAATTTCTCCAGTCTGTGAGCTTCAATAACCAAATAATAAAAATAAAAATGAAATAACCCAATTGAAAAAGGCTTTTTAAGGATCTCGAAGTCAATGAGATAACATACAAATTTGTGTGTGTGTGTGTGTGTGTGTGTGTGTGTGTTTGTGTCAGTGGGGCTTCAGTTTAACTTTTGTACCTTTCCATTAGCTTTCTCACTCTTAGTTTAAGAAATTTATATATTTCTAACAATTACACACTCAAGCAATGTTATAAAAATCAAAGAGGAGGGGCTGGTGAGATGGCTCAGTGGTCTAAAGCACCTACTTAAAACAAGCGCAGCAAAGCACAGGGACCACGGTTCAATCCCCCAGCACCACATGCCAGCCAGCCCTGCCCCCTGGTGGGCTGAGCTGGCCACACACACACACACACACACACACACACATTAAAAAAAATAATAATAATAATAAAAAAATTTAAAAAATAAAAAAAAATCAAAGAGGATATATTTCTGTGTAAGTCTACTAAAATAAACTTCTTCATGAGCCAGTAAGAATATTTTTATCTATTATAGGTTAAAGGAGTCACATTCTCTTTTCAACAGATTATGGATCAAGACACTATAACTTAGGAATTTACTTTGTTTAGAGGAAGGGTGTAAATATAACCACATTATTGTATAATATATTTAAAAATCAGGATTCTAGTATCAAAATAATATGCAATAATTAAAGGCATTGAGATAGCTCAGTGGGCTAAGCACTTGTGTTGTCATGTGCAGGAACCAGGGTTAGATCCCTGGTCCCACATGTGCCCCGGCCCCGCACCTGGGGCGTGCTGAACTGGCAAACAAGTCCAGGCATGTTGGCATACCCGTAATCCAAGCACTGGGGAGGCTGGAAACAGGAGGACTACTATGAGTCTAAGCTGCAAAGTGAGACCTTGTACCAAATACACACAAAATGAATAATAAAAAAGAAAATGCAATAATAAAAATAGAGTACAATAATTTATTGGGATTAATAATGTCATTTATATCTCCTTTATGGTAAATTTATTCTCAAAATATCATGTCATTCATTTGTTTTTCCTGGGGATATAGCTCAGATGCACAGTGCCTTCCTAACAAGCACAATATTGTGAGTTTGAGACCCAGAACCCCTCAAAAAAACCCTAAAACATAATCATTGAATGAATAAAAAATCAATAGGTATGCAATTTAGTCTATGTATTATTCCATGAGGTAGAAATAAATTATTGGACGAAAATAAAAAAATCTGAAAGTCATTGATTTTACTAAGTAGTGGAGAAGACAGAATAAAAATAATCTATAATGTGCAGTGCATTATGCAATAATGAAGGATAACAGAAAGCAATGAATTAGAGTATGGTTGTAGTCAGATCTTTTTTATAAGGTGTACACAAGGTTCAGATATAAGGAGACATCTGATTATACTCTTTTTTTAGATGTATCTAATAAAGGGTCTACAGAGTCTCACTACACAGATCGGACTTGTAGTGATCCTCCTGTTTCTCAGTCTCCAAAACATTGAGATTACAGATGCACACCACCACGCATGATTATACTCTTGAAAAAAATTGAACAAAACATTGGAGCACAAATTTTGAGAGAAACAGCAAAGTGAACAATTTCAAATATTTTAAAGGGGTATTTTCCCTTCTCAGAAATGCCACGATGCTGGCCCTGCCCCTGGGCATGCTGAGGTAGCAACTGAGACTGGGCATGGTAGCATATGCCTGTAGTCCCAGCTCTTGGGAGCTTTTAAACAGGCAGATCACTAGGAATCCGATATTGTAGTGAGACCATGAATGCCCTGTAGACCCTTTCCTAAAATACAAAAAAAGAAAGAAAGAAGAAAGAAAGAAAGAAAGAAAGAAAGAAAGAAAGAAAGAAAGAAAGAAAGAAAGAAAGAAAAAGAAAGAAAGAAAGAAAGATGCCAAGAAATGGAATACTGGAATGGAAGAGACAAATAGAAGGAAGGAAAGATCACAAGGTTGCGTAGGTCATTGTAAAGACTGGCTTTAGTTGAAATGTGATGAATAACCATTGCCAAATTTTGAGCAAATAAACTATAGAACTCATTTGAAATTTTAAAGGTGTGATTTTAAATTCTCTGTTACAAAGAAAAACATGAGGATTTGGATAAAAATACAGGCTGTGTAGCAAATAATTTCAGTAATATAGATGAAAGATGATGTCTTAGACTCAAATAGCACAGAGGATGAGAGGTAGTGTGTTTAAAGTAGAGTTTGCTGCTTTGTTAATGGATGGTGGATGAGAAGAAATGGAGAGGGTACAAGCTGACAGCCATACAGATATTTTCCAAATATATTAAAAGTTTTCTGTTCTTTAGCAGGAAAATTACTCATTTTTCAATAAATGACTTTCAAAACTACCTAAAATTTAACTGTCTCTTATATATACTTGTAGCCTAGTCTTTCTTTTTGTCATAAAATTATCATATTTTCTCCACAACTTCATAGCAGTGTGTTGAATGTATACTTGCTATTTGACTTAGCTATCCAACACCATTTTATAAATCTGAGCTCTTCCAAATAAAAAAAATCTGTATTTTTTCATTCATGTATAAAATAGCTTTTCTCTCAGGTAATGGGCTAAGCATTAGAGGAATAGTTATACATAGTTCAATAAGAAACTGCCTTTATAAAGTTTGTGCTGTGTGTATAAATGTCACTTCTTGGTGTTTGATTGCTATTTACTGAATTGGGATGCAGTGAGCATTTTATGAAATGCTTTTATTGTTATTTACTCTATTTTTCAAAAAACTATGCTGACAAAAACATCTTCCTACAGCATGAATAAAATAAAAACCTGTACATGAAGCTGTATCCCATGGGTATAGGCATACAAGATTGCTATTTGCTTTTCTAAAGCTCATAAAAGGAATGTCAAACTGCTGGACTATGTTTCTATGACCCTGATAAATGACTGGCAGTGTTCAGTGAGTCTACTTTCAAAGCTGTATGAAAAAAGAGAGACAACAATATTGATCAAAGTCATCAGGCTCTGCCTGTTCCTTTATATTTAGATTCCAAGGTGAATATTTCATAAACATACCGCTAACAATTATAGCTAAAGCAAAAGACTGTAATTCAATACTGTTGTAATAAAATATATTTTATGTTGCCTGAAATTGTACAATATAGCCAACCAACATTTAAGAAGATTTATTCTGGAGCCCAGGTTTCTGGGTTCAAAATCATCTGTTTTATATTAAATATATAAAACTATAAATTGTTTTTTTTCTTTTCAAAGTTTTATTGATAAACAGATAGCAATGAGACAGTTTCAAATCAAATTGAAAGTACAGTTTCAACAAATAATACACTGCATATATTCTTCTTAGTGGTTAATTGCTGTACAAGATGCAGACTTGTGATCCTATTTACAAACACCATTAGAAAAAGTCATTCTATTCATTAAGAGAATGCAACTATATATCTATCCCAACCACTTAGAATACACAGATACAAAATGGACATTCATAGTTATACCCCATTTGTTCTAAGTTCTGTTATTGAATATTATACGTGTGTAAACTCTGCAAAATATTCTAAAAGAGTCCAGTAGCCCATAATAGCATTGGGTCTTCTGTTTAACTGGCAATGTCAGAAATTATTGACCTGAGTCCCCCACAGCTCAACATAACAACATGGCTTTACTTCCTATATTTCATCTTCATACTTTTCTACTGGATGGTTAAGACCAAGGTAAAGCAGGACCTGTGCAACAAAAGTTGTAGCTTTTTGGTCTGAGAAGGTCAGTGAAATGCCCTCAGGATTTATCCTGAGATCCTGTACCTCAGACTGTAGAACCTTTGTCAGTGCAGCCATGTGGATGAGTCACGGCCAATGCTTGGCCAATGTGCTCTCTGTGAAAGCCTGAGAGAGTGTCTTCTCCCCATGTGACTCTCCTTAGGCACACTCTATGTCATCGATCATTTTCCTATTTGGCCCCATAATCTTCTTGATCAGAAAATTTGGGACACTACCGAGGTACATGACGTTACAGTACAAGTTCTCATATGTCCTGAGTCTTAATTGACCTTAGAAGGGTAGGGCCAAAATGTTGGCTTTCCTTGTAGCCCTCCTTTTTCTCTAATTTTGGTCTGCAAACTTAGGTTGTTAACCATTCAGAAGACAAGTTTATTGTTGTTATCAAACGATTTAGGCTATCAAGCTTAACCTCACTATCTCACTGCATTTCAAACATCTTAGGCATAATAAGGAACAGGTATTTTTCATCAAGTATTGATATGTTGAACTTTAAGTCCCTACATAATATGATAAAAAAACATTTAAAAATTAGATTATATTTTAAAAATAGGATAAAGAATTCTATGCTTCTCATGTTTGCACATAAGTCCAAAAATCTCACCATATACAACCTTGAAGCAGGACACTCCCACAATATTCCTTTCCCTGTCTCTTGCTTTCATTCACCACCCCCTTCTTCTTGAACATCCACCTACCCGAGAGACATCTTAGCAGTAACTGGCATGTCATGACAAGCAGTCCATATTCAAAATACCACAATGACAGGCACTCCCAACATGAAACCACTATTACAAATTACCATCTGCAGTGCAGTAAATTGTTAAAATTGCTTCCTCTTCAAATTTCTTTATGTAAAAAAATGGAAAATAGTACTTTTTTCCTCTACTATCCGTGGCCTACTTGAGTCTGTCAAAAATATGTTGAAGGTCTAACTCCTGATATCAGAAGATGTGATCTTACTTGGCTGTATTATGCAGTATTCCCAGGTACAAAAACATACATGATTTATTAATGGAAACCATAATTCATATGAATCCTACTCTTAAGGGAATAAAAACACTATGCAAAGTGAACGTGGAGAGAATGCACATTGTGATAGCCATTGGAGCCACTCAGCTGCAGTTTAAGGAATGCCACCAGATTGTAGCTCCACAGCAAGTCACTGGAAACATGCACGTATTCATGCCTACGTATGCAGGAGAGAGTGGCTCAGTCCATAGTTTTATTTCAAAGGTCCAGACTACTATAGATGATGAGAAATATTTTTGTTGTTGTTTGAAGGGTTCTAGTTGTGGTAATTTCTTTGGAATATATAGAAGATAAACATGCATTGCTTGTGGTAATTATCTAGAATATCTCTTTTGAATAAGAATTTAAGTATTTAAATAGTTTTTTTTCAAACAGGGACTTGTTGTGTAGTCCAGGCTGGACTTGAATTTATTTTGCAGCCCAAGCTGGGATCAAATGTGTAGTAGTCTTTTGCCTTGGCCGATTAAGTGCTGGTATTATAGGTGTGTGCTACCACATTCAGCTACTAGTCTGATTTTTGACTTAAAATTTCGTATTAATTCAGATAGTCAAACAATATGTTCTCTTCAGGCCTTTATTCTGTTTATCCCAAATGCATTAATATTCTAAACCTAATGTAATAAATCATTGTAGATACATTTATTCCCCACAGGTCTGGGGGGAGAGAGAGAGAGAGAGAGAGAGAGAGAGAGAGAGAGAGAGAGAGAGAGAGAGAGAGACTGGCTAATGGTTTATTTTTACCTTAGAAATGAAATCTCTTGAGTCACTAAATATGAAAGAAATACGTTGAACAACAGAAGACAACAAAAATCTTTACTTAGATAAGTGAGTATTGCTTGATGATTTTCCATCATAGACCACTTTGGGGACTCAATCAGGATAATATATTAAACTTGAGCAAAAAAAGATTTAGTGTGAAACATCTATAGAGCAGCTAATCAAGTGTTAGCAAATAATTGTCCGGTGACAAAATCTACTTTATTTCCTGATCATAAAATAACCTTTATGTAATACAGACACAGTATTTCCTTTGGGTATATATATGATTGATGTCATGCCACAGTGCCATGTTTGAGGTACTATATAGAGGAAAATAAGACCTGAAGACAGAAGCTTACCTTTTAGTCTTTTTTTAAAAAATCTATTTAGTACAGGGCTTACAGGGTTTCACTACATACATGGGAATCATAGTGATTTGCCTGCTTTCAGCCTCCCAAGTGCTGGGATTATAGGCGCATGCCACCATGCCCAGTCTCAATCACCTTTTAGTGTGCCCTGAGGGTGGGGCCAGCAGGGCATGCAGGAGACTGAACCTCAGCTGTTGCGCTCTGCCTAAGAAGGAACTTTCGTCCATTCAGTCTTATACACAAATTCTTACAAGAATCTTCAAGCTATTAAACAAATATATATGGGTAAAAGAATTAAATGTAAATGAATTAGGAGTAACAATTTGATTCCTAAACTGTATGTTTAATAGAATAGTTCAATAAGTTTTACACTAAAGTTTCTCTAATAATACTGCTTCATACTTTATTAATTTCACCATCAGAATGAAAAAAGTGAGTCATAAAATTCTCTTTTATAAAATGAGGAAGTTGGACAAGAAGTGCTCAATAGTTCAGCTAAAATGATATAAAGCTATAATTAAAAATGAACTACTAAGACTAGGGTTACTCAAAAATTTTGTTTTATTTTCACAGTTAGTGTCAGTTACTGTGAACTTATGAAGTAGATAATGGGGATTGATATTTATGGTAAACATTTAGTTTAATTTACATAATACGTGTTTCCCATATATTTTTGTTTATAACAAAAAAGACTTTGCTCATACCATATATCTATGAATTAAAATGAAATTTGAAATTAAAACTTGCATTTCTTAAGTTATACTGATACAGGCTTTGTGTTCATTAAAATATTCAGATAATATGAACAAAAGAATGGCAGTGTTGCAAAGCATTTCTAAGATTGGGCAGGGCTTTGTGAGAAGGCCCTATGCAGCGCCCTTTTCTTTTTTTCCAAAAAAATAAAAGTTTCAGACTTGCCAAGTAGTGGTTTCATTGAAAATGTCAAGTGTCTAAATGAACCTAAAAAAATAAAAAAGTCTTGATTCGCTTGTAAGGAAAGAAGAGAAATGGATTTTCCTAAAATAGTAATAACTTTCACAAAATTTTAGAGTTTTATGATCTTGGATAAAAATATCTCTGTGCTTTACAGCATGAAAAGATTTTTATGTTACCCTGAATTATGTAACAAGGAGAGGATGAAAAGCGTGACTGCTATGGAATCTGTGGTGAGTTCCTTCGAAGGACCACCGGCTAGCTTGTTGAGGCTAGCGCTAGCACAGGCATAGATTTACCTGTTATGGTTGATGTCTATTTATTCAAATTATAGACCACTATTAATGACCTAGTTTAATAGTTAATTTCTTGATCCTAAAACCTAATTCCTAATTCTATGTTTAAAGCTTCTCTAAGGTCAGTCCAGATAAACATTTGTTATTTTTGTTGATGCTGTCACAGAAATAAGTTTTGTCATCTATTATTTTTTTAGTGTTTAGTTTTTAATACTATACTTTCTTTTCTTTTTTTTTTTTTTTTTTTTTTTTTTGTATTTTAGGAAAGGCTCTACAGGGTGTTCAAGGTCTCACTACTAGATCGGACTCATAATGACATGCCTGTTTACAGCCTCCCAAGCCACCTCGCTACACTGCTGGGACTCATAGTGACCCTCCTGTTCCAGCATCTGCTGGGCTGGGATTGCAGGGTAAGCCATTATGTCTAGTTCTGGTAGCTGGATTGGCGCAGGGCCTGCACAGGACGTGGTACTGGGGATCAAACCTGGGTCTTTGTGCTTGCCAAGCAGGCGCTTATACCACCAAGCTATTTCCCTGGCTCAATCTTTATAATTTCTTAAAAGATAAATGGGAGACATATTAGTTCTAAACTATAAAAGCATAAGCATTAAATTTCTTACATATTTCTCTCCATGTTTTCCTACTTATATAAGAGAAGGCAATATTTAATTGTATCACATTGATTCTTACTTTCCCCTTTAAACCAATGTATTGTGAATTTTTACATGAAAGGGATTATTTATGTTAGCTTCACAGTGTGATAATTTAAAGAAAATAAAATTATAGTTCTAATACTTCATCTGAACTTGGAAAATGTCCTTCTTACATTTATTTTCCTTGCAAGCTGAAATCAATTGGAATACATAACCAAAATTCAACCGAGAAATTATCCTAGGGACAAATTTTCTGTTCTGAAATAGCAGTAGTAACGATACTTATTTACCATGCTTTATTACTATACAAATTCTGAAAGTTTTATAGACATTAAGCTATTTTAAAACTGTATTTTCTTATGGTGTAAACAGTACTAGTTTCCACAGTGGGGCCAGTTTTTGTTGTTCTTGTTGTTTTCCTTCAGAACCGGGGATTGAAATCAGGCCCTTGCATTTGCCAGGCAAACACTTATTCTACTGAGCTATCTCCCCTGCTCCCAGTGCCAGGTTTAAAGAATGCATCATGGTTTATCAAGGCAGCCTGAATAATGTTATAGCACACATTGCTATCATGAAATTTTCTCGTTTTAAATGCTTCTGATTCTATTTCTTGTGTGTTGACTCCTATAATAACATTTCTTCAGATCAATATTCAGAGATATCTTGTCATTTTTAAAATAAAACTTAACAAGAATAGATTCCTGTAGTTTCATTTCCTATCATTAAATAAAATAATTTTATACTGGGATTCATTGATTGCAAGAAATCTAACTGTATGCCTTAATGAAAAGACACTATATTAGATGAAAGTAAGTGATTTACATAATTTGAAATCTTGGAAGAACTTATCTCACAAAAGCAATGATAACACAAAAATTCAAGAAGCACAAGTTAATTATATTTGGGTACCTTATTGGTGAAATTAATCTGCTTCAAACTTTAATGTTTTATTAATAATTGTTTGACATTCTAAAGAGTCAGAGAGCTCTGAGGTATACTTGCACTTTGAGTCTGTAAATGGTTAGGGGAAGACAGAACAACCATAAGCATCATACTAGAAAAGAGATAATTTCTTCTAAACACCATAGGAGGTTCAGTTGACCCTTGCCTTATAGACTCAACCCATTCAGTTGGCATGGGTCTAACTCCAGGTAGTTATAAGTCAATATTATTTTTCCCACAAGAAATGGAGATACACATAATGCCTTCTGAAACTCTCAAAGAGTGCCTTAACAAATACTTTCATACTAAAAAAAAAAGGTAGTATAATGTGTGATTTTCCAAAAGCATCAGTTATTTTTCTAGTGCATTCACCAAAAGTTTCACAATGTTCCTAGCTCCTCAGAGGAAACAATGTTACACTGTACTTATCATTTAGCTGACAGCTGTGGATGGCAGCAAAGGAGGATTAAATGAAAGGTGATTGTTGTTTGGAAGGAGAATCCCTTGCCATAAGAACATCAGGAATCTGGCTCTCTTGTGTCCTTTGTCTCCCTGTGAGAGTCCAGCCTACTAAGACCTGCTTCTGGCTCAATAGTTCTCCCACTTTTCAGAACTAAAAATTGGCCTAAGGTTGATTGTCTATCTTTTATTTTTCTGTTTTTGTTGTGAAGCCACTTTATTTTGTTTTTGCTGTTGATTTCAAACATGTCATTTTAGGAGAATTGAGTTCATCTTGATTTTAAAATTTCATATTGACAATTACATTTATTGGAATTTTTTCACTTTCTTTTATTGTATTTTATTTTGTTAATTTTAATGAGAAAAAAATAGAAATGAAACAGCTTCAAAACACGTTAGCAGCACAGTTACAGTAATTGATACATTGCATATTGTTGTTTTTGTACTAGTCATTTAGGGGATGTTTCTATCTTTTCTTTCACACTGCTCTGTAGTATGACATGATATTGTTATTAAGCAAATGAATGTAACGATTTTTTTTCTCTGTCGGGGTGAGCTATCTCTTTAAATGTTTGAGGTTCTTTCTAGTTTTTGATGATCTTCTTTATTTTAGAAGAACTTTGCAACACTGGTGATACTTTACCTCCTCTTTAGAGAGCTCCTTGGCTGTCATTCTGGGCTCCTCAGCCAGAAGTTGTTGAAGTTTCTCTGTAAACAATTTTTTTAAGTGTCTTTCCACCAGCTCCTTAACATCATTACTATTTGGTTGCAAGCCCCTGTACTCTGCTATAGTGATAATGTCATTAACTGCAGGGTCAATTGAAGGCTCAGGCTTTTCTATGCAGCCCTCAAACTCTCAATCCTGTGTAATTTCAGATCACACATTCTTTCATGAAGATCTCAGTGTCCTTACAGTGACATGGTCCCAGGATCTCTCAGTTAATCACACAGAGGGAAGGATATTATGATGTTTCTTCCAGAAATCTTTATGAACTAAATCTAGATCTGACAACACCTAGGAGCACTTTAGGAACAGTTTCCATGATGTATAGCTTCTTAAAGTTAGTTAAAACCAGCTGATCCATAGGACTCGGTAGAGAAGTTGCATTAGGTGGGAGGGACTTGACTGAGAACCATGAGAATTCTTCAACCATTTCTTCCAACTCTCCCATGTGAGTAGGATCATTGTCCATGACGAAATTATAGAGTAGGAAGCCATTGTCCTCTCTCTCTCTCTCTCTCTCTCTCTCTCTCTCTCTCTCTCTCTCTCTCTTTCTCTCTTTCTCTCTCCTTCATCTGAACTTGGAAAATATATATTTATATTTTTTGTGCAGGGTCTCATTTTTCATAGTGATCCTCTTTTTTTCAGTGTCCCCAGCTCTGGGATTACAGGCATGTTCCACTACATCCCGTTTGGGGGCTGGCATAGCATGTGGTACCGAGGATTGAACTTGGGTTCTTGTGCTTGTCTGGCACTTGAACTGCTGAGCTATCTCCCCATCCCTGAATAACATCTTCAACAAAACAAACCTTATTCTACAAATGTTTTCTCTGTAATATTGTTGAGATAGTGGATTTTGACATTGCTGTACGTATTAGTGAGATCAGTCACCAATGCCATTCTCATCTTTCTCCACAATTAGCTTCTTCTTTTTAATTGTGATGATTTTCTTTATATTCTTTTCCTTCCTTAACTTCCTTTATAGTTTTTTGGCACCTTTTTGACAGCAATAATCATAGGGATCATATAGAGCAGTGACAAATCATGTCCATGAACATGCACATCTAAGTTAGGCAGGCACATATGTATGCTTATATGCATTTTTTGGGAATCCTGAGTCTTTATTTACAGCTTCAGAAATGGCACAAATTTGGTTGCATCTCAAGATGTTCAGAAGTAGTTAAACCTAAAATTACTGTCACAGCCCAAGTTGCCCACATGACAAGCTTGTCATAACAGGAGAGAATTCTATGTCTAAAAGAGACACAATAGGTGCTAGGTACAACCTGCACCTATTCATATGAAGTTATTTTTTTTAAGTATTTTCCACCCATATTCAAAGTAAACTTCACATCTTCCCATCCTTTGAATTAACATTGTATTCTATAATTGCTTATTTGAAACCTTTTGTCTCATATTTTTAAAAAGTTTCTATAGAAAATTTTAAGTTTATTATAATGAAAATATGATTTAAAGTATAACATCAATGTTTTAGCAGACATTTTATGTCAATAGAATTTCATATATTACTTCCAAACAAAGATGCTAAATAATATCATATAAAAGTAAATTCCATGATCAAATTAAAAGTTTTCTTGGAAGATATACAAATTAATTTAGTAAAATTAATACCCTTTTAACTTCTAAAGGTTTTTCATTTTATAGCAATCAGACATACATGATATTATTTAGCATCTTTGTTTGGAAGTAATATATGTTTAATTTCTCAGGTAGCCACTCTGTATATCAATAAGTATATATCTCATAAGGTATGCATATTATAAAATATTGGACACATTTATTCCTGGATCCAAAATAAATTCAAATTACTTTAATTTTTTAATAATTGAATGAGATTTTTGTTGTTAATAAAGTTTCAAATGATACCTCTATATCATAATTGGCAGGACAATGTCTATTCTAAAACATATAGATTTTTTTCAAACTGCATAAAAGACCTTAAATAATACCCATATCTGACTATTATCAAGTAAATAGCATAACTACTTGCCACAGAGTTCTTTTCACTATTTTCTTAAGCTCTGTGAAACTTTAAAAACCAAGGGCCATAATTATATATATTGTTCTTGTTCTTGAGAAAACAATACTTTTTATTTTTAGTTTTCATTTTACTTCTCATGACTTTCTTTTCTTTTTTTCTTGAGACATAGCACTAATTAGTATCTTCAGTCTGACATTACATACAAGTAGAAACAATCAGAATTCTTGTGCTTTATATTATAATGGAAACACATCTACTATTTTTCCACATTTTTTTTTTTTTTTGGTACTGGGGATCAAACTCAGGAATTTATGCTTGCTAGGCAGGCATTTATGTTGCTGAGCTATATCCCTAGTCCCTCCACTAGTAACTGAATATGTTGTTCAATTAAATGTATTGCAGTATTGTTTGAGTTCCTAAAGGGATAGACACTGAGGCAATATAGTAGTTAGGAAAAACTCTGAAACGTCTATGAAGGTAGACAGTACTGTATAGTAGTGAAAAAGAAATTCTATTTCTTCTACTTTGTGCTCTTTAGGGTTATTCAGAGTTGTTTAACACAGAAACATGTGGCCTAGGCTTTGAACTTCCCTATAAACCAGTTATTGGTTCTTGAATTCAAACAAGAAAAGGAAAAATATTATATGATGTAGCATTCCTGGCAGGTAGTAACTCAGCACTCAGCTTACACTATAAGCTCATAAATAAACTTACACCATAGTTCACACCTTCTGGAAGAAGTTTTGATGTCTTCTTATTCTTGGAGAGATATGAGTGGTACACTGAGATTATCAAACACAATTTATCTTTTGTACACTAGTATTTACTTAATTTAATACATTCTGATCACTGACAAGATACTGATTGTTTTACTCTTGGAAAACCAACAAGAAGAAAAAGTGAGATAAACTACAGACCCAGTACTTTGGTGAACTGTAACTTTAATACTTATCTTACACTCTTAATAGCAAATTCAAAATTAACTACAACTTTAGCAAAAAACCTGTGTTGGCTTAGGTGGCTTACTCAGGTTGATGGGAAATGATAGCTTTTGTACATATATAATTGTGGCGCCATGATCAACATACTCAAATTAGAATGTGGCTTCAGCACTTATCTATCACCAGAATTATGTAAGATAGAACAAAACTATATGTAATGGATCAAGTAATGTCAAACCTCTTTCTCCTGCTTTTATTTAGTAGGAGAAATACTCTTATTCAAATACTTAGATATAGACAATCAAGTTAGAAAGGAGATTCAAATTTTTGTCTGCCTGTCCTTAGAGTAAAAATTGCCCAACCCCCCCACACAAATAATAACTAAGATTAGATTAAAGGTAAGGTTATAGCTAAAGTTAGCTTTGATTTCTTCATTGGTAGAAAAATTTGGGTTGGGGAGAAGTATCTATAAAAGTATAATTCAAAGTTTTTGGGATATGAATCATAAATGTCCTGTTATGGTTACCAGTGAATTTGTCTTTGGAGTTATTTTTTTTCACCATTCTTTCTATCTACTTAGAACAGAGTAATACTTAATGGTCACTGTTGTAATGGTCATATATTGTGACTTGAAAGTCGCTCTCCATAGTAATGTTATCAACATAACATATCATGTGCAACCTCAACAGTTCTTTTAACCTCTTTTAAGATTGACAGTTTGGGGTAGTGAATGAGTCCCACTATTACACCTGTTTTTTCTAGGCTCAGTTTTTCTAAAGTTTGATTTAGATCTGTTATTTCCTTGGAGAATTCTTTTTTGGCCTGGATGATCTATCTCTTTGTAACAGTCATGTGTTAAAGTCCTCCATTACAACTGTATTATTGCTCATTTGATTTTTCATGTCTGTTGACATTTGTCTTATGTAGTTGGGTGCTCACATATTGGATGCAAGTATATTTATGATTACTATCTCTTTTTCTTGTAGTTTTCCCCTAACAAGTATGTAGTGACCTTATTTATCTCTCTTAGTCATTCTTGTTTTTTTGTTTGCTTTTTTTTTTTTTTTTTTTTTTGTGCAGGGTCTCGCTATACAGCTCAGACTCGTAGTGATCCTCAGAATTACAATTCTGCCTCCCTACTACTGAAATTACAGGTGGGCACAATTACCCCTGGGTTGCATCGCTGGCTCAGTGCATCTGGGGCAGGGGCTGGCATGTCATATCGTGCCAGGGATCAAATCCCGACTCCTGAGCTTACCTAAGCAAGCACTTAGTCCACTGACCTATCTCGCCGGCCCTTTATTCTTGGTTTAAAATTGATGCTGTCAGCAACCAGAATAGGTATGCCTACTTTTTTCTAGGTTCCTGTCACATGAAGTATTTTTTCCCATGCTTTGACTTTCAGTCTGTGAATTTTCTTTTGAGTAAAATGTGTTTCTTGTGTACATCATATTATTTAATTTGGTCTCTCAATACACTCTACCAGTCTGTTTCTTTTGTTTGGTGAGTAGAGCCATTTACAATGATGGTAAAAACTGATATGTATTGGCTTATCTTTGTCATGTTATTTTCCTGATATAGGTTCTGTACTCCCCTGTCCCCCTTTTTTAGTATATTTAGTACAGGTGTAGGGAGCTGCGTGTAGCCACGCCGTAGGATGGCACCGGTTTCCGCCTTCCACCCCCTCAAGGGGTGAGCGCTCCTAGTAATAAACAACTCCATATAAGGCCAAGGCTTGGGCTAATGCATTGCTTCCACATACCTGGACCAATGGACAGTACATACGTGGCACCCCATGATTGGAAGCCCTGAGACTTATAAGCTAAGAGCAGGGGCCTCGGGGAGAGAGAAGAGAAATGTAACAGGGCAATAAAGGCTGCACAGACACAACCAATGGTCGCGTCTTCCTTGCTGGCAAGGCTGCGCGCGACATACAGGGTCTACAGGGTCTCACTACACAGATCAGACTTGTAGTGATCCTCCCATTTTCAGCCTCCGAAGTGCAGAGATTAGAGGTATATCCTACCACACTCAGTCTTATTTGCCATCTCAGCATGTCCTGGGGGCAGAGCCATCAGGGAATGCTAAGAATTGAGCTCCTTCCCTGATCCTGCCTGAGCAAGAGCTTTAGTTCACTAAACTATCTGGCCAGTCCTTCCCCATTCTTTTTAATTACTTCCTCTGCTTGGTAGTTCTCTTCTGTTGCTGTTCTTGAAGTTGTGGTTGTATCTGTCTGTTTCTAGAATTTCTGTCAGTACTCTTTGTAGGGCTGGTTTTGTTGTCATGAATTTCTTCAGATGTTCTTTGTCATGGAAAAATCTTATCTCACCATTGAATGTGATAGATAGTTTCTCAGGGTACATCAATCTGAGTTGGAAGTTATTTTCTTTCAAGACCTGAAATACTTCACTCCAAGATATTCCTGATTTGATGGGTTGTGCTGAGAAATCTGCCATTGTTCTGATGGGCTTTCCTTTGTAGGTTATCTGTTTCTTTTCTCTAACAGCTTTTAATATTCTGTTCTTTTGCTGGATTTCTTGGATCTTGATTATTATGTGTCTAGGTGTAAATTTATTTCATTATGGTTATTTGGAGTTCTGTATTTCTCACTTATTTGTATGTCAGATTCTTTTTTTCCTGCTTGAGAAGTTTCCTGCTACTACTTCTTCAAATACTCTTTTTATGTCATTTGTGCTGCCTTCTGCTCTTTTGTTGACACCTATTAGTCATTCATTGTTTTCCTTTGCATCATATGATAGCTGCTGAATTGTAATTTTCTGGTTCATTGTTAATTTTAAGGTTCTTTTCTTTTGTGTTCATTAGATGAACCAATGTGTTCATTAATTTTCTCTTTAAAACAGGCTATTGTCTTCAATGTGTTTTATAAAGAATGTCACATTGTTAATTTAAATACAAATATATAGTGTTCCCAGAAAGGATTCATCTTTTTCAATGATAAACTATATGTAGAACACTTTTCAGTTCTATTCATGAAATATTACTGTTAGCTATTCTAAATCACTGATGCCTTATCAGATGGCTAGCCTTAGTTCCCATTGTTAGTAGGTTGTATATTAATTAGCAGAATTATCTAAACTAGTTACTGATGTAAGAAAGCCTGCTTTTCTTGGCAGAGCCTTTACACCTACCTCTAGCTCTGTCTCCAACATTGTTGCTGTTGTTGTGTGTGTATGTTGCTTAATCTACATAATATTTTCCATTGGTTATTAACTGTTACATTTTGTCTATATGATTTCATTTCCCAACAAGGACCATCTGATGAATATTAACACTAAACAGAATGATCATGGTAATTACACTTTCAAGTATGGCCACACTACTTCCCAACAACTGCTCATACAAGATCTTCCCTAACATTTTCTTCTGGGGTCCTAAACAATAGCATGGCTTTTATCAATGCTTATGAGTCTATAGGATACTTATTTCTTCATCCAAAATACGTTGAAGATCAAGTCCTAGCCCAGGCCCGGTGAATGTGCAGAAGTGCTTCCAGCTACCCTGCACTGGTGGGACCTGCTAGTCCCAGCCCAGGCGCAGCATGCGTGAGACATTCTTCTACCCACTGAAGACACCCAAACACCACTCTGCAGCATACCCCTACACTGCCCGCCCAATAGGAATTTCTACAGCATTCCGGGAACCCCCAGATCAGGTCCTAGCCCAGGCCCAGTGAGTGTGTGGCACAGTTGCATCTCCACCTACTCCAAATTGTCCCCTCCAGACTCAGCTCAGACCTCGCATACAGGTCTGAGATGAAACCCTGCAGCTGCAATCTCTGCAGAGAGAGTAGGAGACAGAACCAAGCAGCTAGTCCAGGAACAGATCATCCTGCCAGAGGGGCACAACAGGTTCACTCCCAAGGGCAGCAGCAGGAAGGAGCTGAGCACAGCAGCCAGACCCAAGCCAGGCATAGCTGGATAAATCCAAACTTTGTAGATCTGCACCTGAACTTCAGTAAGTACTAAGGTTATAACTGCACCAAAGCTCTACAACAAAGTTCACAAGACAGTGCTACACAAAATGACAATGAGAAGGAGCAAACTACAATCTCAGAACCCTAGCCCATCCATAACAAGTGCAGAGGACACTAACACAGAACAAATTGGGAATCACACAGATGAATCAATGAATCAACGGATTCTGAAATAAAGAACAGCTGCAGAAAGGTATAGAGGAACTCAGATTGCAAATGAAAAAAGAAATCCCTGAATTAATAACATCTGCAGTGAAGAATCAAATACAGAAACATATGGAGGAAATCCAATGCCCACACAAAACAAGTGCAGAGGACACTAGCTCAGCTCAAAGGTATGAATTAATAGACTTGATAGTAAATAAGCAACAGAAGAAAGTTATAGAGGTACTCAGAGCCGAATTTTCTGAAATAAGAAAAGAATTCTTGGCACTCATAGCATCTGAAGTAAAGAATCAACTACAGAAACATACGGAGGAAACCCAATCTGAAAAAACACTGCAGTAAAAGAATTAATAACTGCTGCTAAAGAAGACATTGATAAAAAATAGAGGAGATTAGAAAAATGACGGATTCCTTGAATGAACAATACTAGAATGAATTAGATCATATAAAGTAAAGTCAAAGAGATACAAAAAAATTTAAAATCCCAATCATATGCTTTCAAAAATGTTCAAGTCAAAGTGAAGACAGAGTTTCAGATCATGAACATTCTAGTGCAGCTTCAAGGTAAAAGAGGATCTCTTAAAAATAACTAGGATGCAGGAAAAAATAATCTATCACCTTCAAGATGATGCAAAGATGAACAATGTGTGAAGCATAGGCATCGATGAGAAAGAAGGAGTCAACACAAATGACATTTAAAAAATATGGGCAGAAGTAATAGCAGAAAACTTCCCAAATATGAGGAAACAATCTGACATTCAGGCAACCAAAGCATACAGAACACCAAGTAACCTTAACCCAATTAAAAACACACCAAGACATATAATAGTCAAGATCTCAGAAATTCAGCACAAGAATAATATACTGAAAGCTGCTAGAGATAAGAAGTTCATCACATTCAAAGGAAAACCCATCAAAATTACAGCCAACTTCTCTTCACAAACCATGGAGGCAAGAAGAGCATGGAGCAGAGTACTTCTAGTCCTGTATGAAAACAAATTCCAACCCAGACTACTGTACTCTACAAAACTCTCTTTCAAGTTTGATGGAGAAGTGAAATACTTCCATGACAAAGAACAACTAAAGAATTTCATGATGACAAAGCCAACCATATACAGGCTACCAAAAGATGTTCTAGAGAGGGACCAAAATGATCCGAACTCCACGAATGAGATCAGAAGCAAGCAACTAAATAGGGCAAGCAATTAAACACAAGAGAAAAACGAGTAAACAACAAAAGGTAAATAACATGTTAATCATAAGTCAATACATCTCAATTATAACTATCCATGAAAATGGACTCAATTCACCAATTAAGAGAAATAGACTGTCACAGTGAATTAGGAAACAAAATGCAACAATATGCTGTATAAAAGAAACACATTTAACTCACAAAGATAATCATAGGCTGAAAGTCAAAGGATGGAACATAATATTACACACCCCAGCACCTCATAAAAAAGCAGGGTTAGCAATCCTACTCTCAGACAGTCTCAACATCAAACAAAGAATGATCAAATGAATTAAAGAATGCCACTATACAAGTATATAAAGTATAGTGGCATTCTTTAATTCATTTAAATTCATTTGATAAAAGAGTAAAGTGGCATTCTTTAATTCATTTGATAAAGGGTAAAATTCAAGAGGAAGAGATAACACTCATAAATATGTATGCACCAAACACGGGAGCGCCCAACTATATAAAGCAAATCTTCATTGACTGAAAAATCTAATATCCAATATCACAATTGTACTAGGAGATCTTAACACCAACTTATCCCAAAAAGACAGGTCAGTCCGACAAAAATTTTAGCAAAGAAATAACAGAACTGAACCAGAGTTTGAAACAAATGGACTTGGTGGACATATATAGAGTGTTCCACCCAAACACAGCTGAATACTCATTTTTCTCAGATGCACAGGGGTAGTTTCCTAAAATAGACCACATACTGGTCCATAGGCCATACTTAAGTATATGCAAGAAAAAAGAATTTATCCCACACACATTATCTGACCACAGTGCAATGAAACTGGAAATAAAAATCAAAAGAAACCAGAAAAAAACATAAATACATGGAAATTAAATGACACCCTAATTATCAACCAATGAGTCACAGATGAAATTAAACAAGAAATTCAACAATATCTACAATTCAAAGAAAATTCAAGAAAGCTTATCGGAATTTATGGGATACGATGAAGGCAGTTCTCAGAGGGAAATTCATAGCTGTGAACTCACACATTAGGAAATCAGAACGGGAACAAATAAATACCCTAATGCTGCATTTTCAGCAACTAGAAAAGGAAGAGCAAATCAAACCCAGAGCCCAAAGATGGGAAGAAATCATAAAGATTAGATCAGAAATTAATTCAGTAGAGACAAAGAAAACAATTCAAAGAATTAAAAAAGCAAGAAGCTGGTTCTTTGAAAGATGAAATAAAATCGATAAGCCCCTAACTAACCTCATCAAAAAGAGGAAAGAAAAAATGCAAGTACAAACAATAAGGAATGAAAAGGGGGTAATTACTACACACCCAGTGGAAATTCAGAAGATTATCAATAGCTAATTTTAGAAACTTTACTCTTACAGAACAAAAGACACAGAAGGAATGGACAGATTCCTAGAAAAGTACAAATTACCACAATTTAATTGACAAGATATATCCACTCTCAATAGCCCAATAACTACCACTGAAATACGAGATGTAATAAAAAGCCTACCGACAAAGGAAATTCCAGGTCTGGATGGATTCACAGCTGAATTCTACAAGAAATTTACAGAAGATATGGGCCCTATACTCCTCAAATCTTCAATGAATTTGAAAAGGAAATAATTCTCTGAAAATCCTTCCTGGAGGCAAGTATATTATACTGATACCAAAACCAGAGAAAGAAGCAACTAAGAAAAAGAACTACTGGCCAATCTCACTTATGAACATAGATGCCAAAATTCTCAATAAAATCCTAGCAAATAGAATACAACAAATCATTAAGAAGATCATACACCATGACCAGATAGGATTCGCCCTAGGGATGCGAAGATGGTTCAATGTTCAAAAATCTATAAATGTAACACACTATATCAATAGAGCAAAAACTAAAAAACCACATGATCATCTCTATTGATGCAAAAAAGGCTTTTGAGAAACTCAATCATTCATTCATGTTCAAAGTCCTACAGAAAATTGGAATAGATGGCCTCTACTTCAATCTGGTAAAAGCCATTTATGAAAACCCAATGGCTAACATAATTCTTA
>NW_004524726.1:1186764-1190691 GCF_000260255.1 Octodon degus
GGAATAGATTAGAAGATGCTGAAGCCCCTACGAACACATTCATCCACCTTATCTTTGACAAAGGTGCCAAATATACTCACTGGAAGAAAGATAGCCTCTTTAACAAATGGTACTGGAAAAACTGTCTTTCTACATGCCGAAAACTATAACTTGACCAAGGTCTAAAACCATGCACTAAGCTAAAGCAAAATGGATTAAAGACCTAAACATTAAAACAGAGGCACTAAATCTCCTGGAAGAGAAAGTAGCAGCAACTCTTGAAGACATATGGGTAGGAAAAAAGTTCATGAACAAAAATCAAATCATGCGGGAAACACTTGAAAGAATGAACAACTGGGACTGGCTCTTACTGAGAAGTTTTTGCACGTCAAAAGAAATTACCAAAAAAGTGAATAGACAACCCTCAAATTTGGAAAAAATCATGACAAATAAGTACTCACACAAAGGTCTATTTTCTAGAATTCATAAAGCACTACAAAACACTAAGGCCCCAAAATTTAAAGACCCAATCCAGAAATGGGCATCTGAGATGAACACATACTTCTCAGAAGATGAAATTAAAGAAACAAATAAATATATGAAAAAATGCTCCACATCACTAGCCATCCCTGAAATTCAAATTAAAACAACATTGAGATATCATCTCACCCCAGAAAGAATGGCTATCATAAAGAAATTAACTAACAACAAACGTTGGAGAGGCTTGGGGAAAAAGGACCCTTCTCCACTGCTGGTGGCAATGTAGACTGGTGCAACTGTTATGGAAATCTGTGTTGAGACTCCTTTGAAAATTTGGACTGGAAATCCCATTTCTACCAGCTATTCCTCTACTGGAAATTTTCCCAGAGGATCTGAAAACATCATATCTTAGTGATATATGTGTGCCTATGTTTATAGCAGCACAATTTTTGATAGCCAAATCTTGGAAACAACCAGGATGTCCCTCTCCTGAGGAATGGATGAAAAAGATGTGGTATTTTTATACAATGGAGTATTACTTAGCTACAAAGAATGATAAAATCAAAACCTTTATATTGAAGTGAATACCACTTGAAGAAATACTCATAAGTGAAACAAACCAGACACACATGTGCAAATGTCATATAGTCTGCCTAGTATAAGAACTCAAAAGAAGAAATACAAATAGAAAGGTATAAGACAAGTAAAAAGAAAGCATGAACTCAAGGACTAACTAATTAAGAGAGAGAAAGGAGAAGAGCTAGGAAACATGACAGTGACATACCATACAGTTATAAGTAGCAGATGGGCAAGGCAATAATCCTGAGAATCACCAGAAGATTTTTGAATCTATCAGTTAATTGGAAAGATTCTCACTGTGATGAAGTATATATAATGACACCTGTGAACTAAGCAACTGCATTGAAGATGGCAATTTGTAATAGTAGATTCATGCTTGGAGTGTCTGTCATTCTGCTCTTCTGAATATGGGCTGCTTCTCATGACATGCCAGTTGCTGCAGTGCTTTCTGTCAGGTAGATGATTGTTCAAAAAGAAGGGGGTGGTGAATGAATGCAAAGGACAGGAAAAAGAATGTTGTGGGACTGCCTACTTCAAGGTTGAAGATGGTTAGACTTTTGGACTTATGTGTAAACATAAGAATTATATAATTCTTTATGCCTATTTTTAAAATATATTCTAATTTTTAAATGCTTTTTCTTTGTAGGGACTTAAATTCAACATATCAATATTTGATGAAGAATACCTGTTCCATGTTATGCCTAAGTTGTTCGATATTCAGACAGATAGTGAGGTTAAGCTTAACAGCTTAGGTTGTATGGTAATAACAATAAACTTGTGTTCTGGAGGGTTAAAAACATAAGTTTGCAGACCATAATTAGAGAAAAAGGAGGGCCAAAAGGAAAGCCAACATTTTGGCCCTAGCCTTCCAAGGTCAATTAAGACTCAGGACATATGAGAACTTGTGCTGTATCGTCACGTAACTCAGTAGTGTCCCAAATTTTCTGATAAAGAAGATTATTGGGTCAAAGAGGAAAGTGAGCGATGATGTACAGTGTGCCTAAGGAGAGTCACCTGGAGAGAAAACATTCTCTTAGGCTTTCACAGAGAGCACATTGGCCAAGTATTTGCTGTGACTCATCCACATGGCTGACACTGACAAAGGATTTACAATCTAAGGTACAGGATCTCAGGATAAATCCTTAGGGAATTTCACTGACCTTATCAGACCCAAAAGCTACAACGCTTGTTGCATAGGTCCTGCTTTACCTTGATCTTAACCATCCAGCAGAAAAGTATAAAAACAAAGTATAAGAAGTAAAGCCATGGTGCTATTTTTAGCTGTAGGGGACTCAGGTCAACAATTTCTGACAGTGCCAGTGAAGCAGAAGACCCAATACTATTATGGACTACTGAACTCTTTCAGAATATTTTGCTGTTAACACACCTATAATATTCAAATAACGGACTTAACAAAAAAAGGAATATAGATGATTGTTCATTTTGTATCTGTGTATTCAAAATGTTTAGAATAGATATATAATTACATTCTCTTAATGAATAGAGAGATTTGTTCTAATAGTGTTTGTAAATAGGACATCAAGTCCGCATCTTGTACAGATATTGGCCATTAGGAAGAATGTATGCAATGTGTTAATTATTGAAACTGTCCTACAAATTTGGTTTGAAATTGTCTCATTGCTATTTGTTTCTCAATAAAATTATAGAAAAAATAAATTTAAAAAAAGAACAAAAAAACACACATTAAAAAAAAAAAACATTGATTTTTTTTCCCTGCGAAATATATTGGTTTTTCTTTTCAGAAGAGTTTTCTTCATTATCGTTCTTTAGGACTCAGACTGTATTAAAATCTGTTGTAATATTTTATTGTGCCAATATTTAGTCTGTTCTTTCATATAGAAGTGAATTGTTCTAAGACATAAGGTCAGTTTTTACACTCTTTTGTCGTAAGGATTTATCTGTTACTATATAGGGATAGTGTCATATGAGGAGATAGTAAGGATGTCTTTATTGTTTCTCTCTACACTGGTTTACTTGAATGACCTACCCTTGTCACTTAATAATTCTCATTTTATCTATCTAATTCATTGAAAAAGGTGTGATGAATCCAACAAAGTAAAAAAAATGGGAAATTTTTTCTTAAAGTGTTTAGGGGATAAATACTTTTTACTTTAACATGAAAAAGAGTACAGAGAGGCAATTCTAGCTAGAAACATAATGAGAATCTTTAACAACATTGAGTTAGCTGCCACATGAAAAGCTACTAGGCTTTTTGTTTTTGTCTGGACTAAACAATATTGTGGTTAACTGCACCTTTGTCTTTTGTATGAGACATTTTGTCTTATTAAGAATTGTAATGGCATGCAGACACTCTCTCCCTGGTTTTTACAGCACAAGAGCTGTCCAGTCTTGATCCTGACACTTGAATATTATCACATGACCTACACTTTTAAAACACAGTTATTCTTATTTCTGTTCATTTTTTTATTTTCATACACATGCCTTCTTACATCAATTACTCCTTGCCTAAAAAGAGCAGTTATAACTCAATTTTCCAATTTTGAAAACACTCAACAGCAGTCATTTTACTCATTTCTCCTTATGAATGTAACTGCACTCAGACCATTAAAATACTTCATTATCACGGCACAGGAAATTCTCCCATAATAATATTCCAAATCAGCTCACTAATGTGAATATTTTAACGATTTTCCTACAATCATCTGCCAAGGCAGCTAAGTGTACCCCTCCCAGCAAGAATGAAATACTTTTTCACAGATGGATACAAGGAAGAAAAAAAAATGTATCTAATGTCTTGGATCAGTAATTACATACCTAGTGATTATTGAGGCAGAGTTAATGTAAAAGTTAACCATGATAAATGTTAGTATTGCACATTTGTAGAAAATAATTTTAAGAATATGTAGA
>NW_004524726.1:1191146-1194962 GCF_000260255.1 Octodon degus
GTCTCACGTTTATCTTTATGTATGGCTGAATGAGCTCCATTGTATAATTTTTAAACCATTCTTGGGTGAATGGACTGTCTCAGTCACTCTTCTCTCATTATGGGACAAATACCTGACACACAAAATGAAGGAAGGGAAGGTTTATTTAGCTCACAGTTAATGGAAATTTCAGTCCACACTCAGCTGGCTCCAAGCTGAGTGGCATATAGCAGAGGACAGAAGTCTATGATGGCAGTGGCAAAGAGCAAAAGCAAATGAGGAGTAGCAGCAAGAATGGCTACAGAGAGGAAATTTATCTTCCTTAAATTGCATTCAGGTTGTCTGCCCCAGGCTAGATGTAGTATTCACATACATGTTCCCGGCAGCACTAACATCCATGATCTAAGTGGATCTAAGTGGATCATCAGAAACTCTAAGAGTTCACCCTATGACTGTCTGAGGCTTTCAGGGGGACAAATACACACAAACCATAACATTCTGCCCCTGGACCCCCAAAGACTTACACACATCCCTTTCTGCAAAAGACATTTTAGTCCATCTCTAAGAGTTGCCAAAGTCCCAAAAGTTTCAGTATTGATGAAAAGTCCAAGACTCAAGTTTCCCCTAACATCTAAGGTAAACTTAGCTATGAGCTCCTGTACAAAAGAAAAGTTAAACACTTCCAATATTCAAAGGCACAAGAAAAACATTACCATTCCAAAAGATATACCCAGCAGGATACGAAGTATTGGGACCGAAGTGAGTCCTAAATACAAAAGGGTGAATATTATGTCCTGTAGTTCCATGTGGAACATATGAAGCAATCTATGATGAATTGTGAGTTCCATATGGTGCTGCCCCTATTGCACTCTGGTGGTAGCTACCACGACTTCTCTCTTACACTGGCTTTACTCCCTCCTTGCAGTTTCCTTTAGATGATCTACGTTCCTGGCTTTTCCAATCTTCTGGGGTTTCCTTTGGATAGGCTTCTCACTCACAGTTTCACACACTGCTCTCTCAGGAGCACACTGCCTAGCCTCCCAGGCCTTCTTCTGAAATCAAGGTGGAAACCTTCTTATCCTCAGAACTCCTGCATTGTGCAAATGCATAAAACCAATGCCATGTGGATGATGCTAAGGTCTGCTGATGGCTGGAGCAGTAGCCAGGCTTCTTCTCTCTTGGCTGTAGGGTCAAATACCTGGATTTCTGAGCACTCTGACCCTGATTCAAAGGAATGAATTCTCCATGCCATTCTGGAATCAGGTATGGCCACTGCCTCTGTTTGGGAACATGGAGCTCTGTGGCTTTCACCTCAAGGCAAAGTCCTTCACCCTTGTAATTCTGAGGCTTCAAAGTGTAGAGACCTGCTACCTCCTGCGATGCCCTCAGGCCATCCATTCCATTCTCTTGTCTCTTCCTGGCAATGGAGATCCTCTCAGCTCTATCTTTGCAGTACACAGCTTTATTGGAGCTTCCTTTCTGGCCAAATTCATAACATTTTAAATTATACTGCCGGGCTCTTTGCTCTTGATTCTCAACATAAATCTGACTAAAAGCCCCCTACTATATCCACACCACTTGCTCAATATTTAGCTGCTTTGAGACTTCTCTTGAAATATTTATCATTTGCTCATGTTTAATCTCAGTCTCAGACAAAGTCTGTGTACATGAGCAAGATTCAGATATATTTTCTGCCAAGCAAAACACAAATTATATAGAGTCCAACAACCAATGCAGTCCTTAGTTCCAACAGATATCTCCCCAGCCTGTTTTTTTTTTTTTTTTTTTTTTTTAATGCAGGATTTCTATCAGCCTTCTGAACTCTGACCAGACTCTCCCATACAGAAAAGCCAATACTGTTCCAGCGCTTCACTTATAGGTGACATCTCCAAACCTTTCCTGTATCTTCCCATTAACCATTCCCAAAAGCTTATAATCCACATGATCAGGTTTAGCCACAGCAACAACCCCACTTCTCTGGCACCAAATTCTGTGTCAGTTATTCTTTCATTGCTGAGATGAATACCCGACATGCAAAATGAAGGAGGGAATGTTTACTTAGTTCACAGTCAGTGGAGGTTTCTATCCATACTGTGCTGGCTCCAAGACTGAGCAGCACATGGCAGAGGACACCATTCCATAGTGGTGGTGGCAAAGAGCAAGAGAAAGGATGAGTAGCTGTAACAATGGCTGTAGAGAGGAAGCCTTTCTCCCTTAAATTGCATTCAGACTATCTGCTCCAGGCTGGGTGTAGTATTCACATCCATAATCCCAGCAACACTCACATCTATAATCCCAGTGGATCATCACAGGTTAATCAGAAACTCTAGAAGTCCACCCCTATGACTGCATGAGGCTTTGGGGGACAAATACACACAAATTAACATGGACATTTGGCTTATTTTCAATATTTATTTATTATAAACTGTGCTACTACAAATATGGATGCAAGGGCTGGCCCAATAGCTCAGCAGGGTAAAGCACCTGCATAGGCAGAGGGCAGTGGCCAGTGTTTGGTGCCTGGCATGCCATGTCAACCCCACCCCTGGGGCACACTGAAACAACGATTGAGACATGAGATGGGGTGTGGTGGAGCATGCCTGTAATCCCCGTGCCTGGGAGACTGAAGACCGGAGAATTACTATGAGTTTACTCCATGTAATGAGACACTCTACATCCTCTACATTCTGTCCTACATTCATAAAAAGAAATATGGATGCACATATTGCTGTGGCATGATGTCTTTAATTCTTCTGGGAAGATACTTAGAAGGAGAATACCTGGGTAAAATTGGACCTCTAGTCCCAGTAGTTTGAGGAATCTCCCAACAGTTTCCATAGTGGTTGCATTCATCTACATTTCTACCATTAGTGGATAAATATGCTTTTTCCCTGCAACTGATCCTGTATTTGTTATTGGTTGACTTCTAGATAATAGCCAATTTTTCAAAAGTGAGATACAACCTCACTTATTTTAATTTGCATCTCTTGAGTAACAAGTGATGTTGAACATTTTTTCATGTATTTGTTTAGTATTTCTACTTCTTTATCTGAGAGTTGTGTACATCTCAGATGCCCATTGGAGATTGAGTCCTTAAATGTTTGGATCTGATTTTCTCTCATATATCCGTACCTTGCACTCTTGCCCTTGCCAGAAAAGCACTTATATTACTGCACTATCTCCCGAGCCAATAAGGCTTTTGTTCAAGGGACAACATGATATATTTTTTTCCACTTTTTGGGTTGTCTTTTCAATATGTTAGTGAACTCTTGTGCAAAGCTTTATAATAAGGTAAGACCCAACTTGTTGATTATTGGTGGTATTTTTCATGCTGTCTGGGTTTTATTCATGAAGTCTCTGCCTGTGCTTATGTCTCCAACATTTCATACAGTAAATTTAGTGTTTCTGTTTTAATATTCATAACTTTGACTTATTTTGATTTTAATTTAGTGAGATACACCGGCCTAGTTTTAGTCCTTAGCAAGTGAAAAGCCAATTTTTCCAGCGTCCTTTAATAAAGAAGCTATATTCTTACTGATAGAAACTTGTAATATCCAGCTTTGAGACATAATCATTATGAGGATCAATGTTGTACAGCGTGATATTTTATTCTATTCATTTTATTTTTTTACAATGTGATATTTTAAACATTCTTTTATTAGGAAATATTTTTTATCTCTTTTATTTTCAAATGTCAAATCTGGTGTATAAAGGGGAAGTAGAAATTTATGATATGGGCGGAGGAGATGGCTCAGTGGAATAAGCTCTTCCTTGGCAAGCACAAGGGCCTGAGTTCAATCCCCGGTTTCACCCAAAAAAGCCAAAACATCCTGCCTG
>NW_004524726.1:1195062-1196137 GCF_000260255.1 Octodon degus
AAATTTATGATACTATGTCTCTAAATTGTAGACTTTCAATGACCCAAAAATTTTGCATATAATTGATGTTATTGTTTTTCAAGTGGCTATTCATTTATATCATAAGTAAATGGTTAGTTGCGATCACATTATGAATTTTTCTAGAATGCATTGTTTTAATTGTGGTTAAAACTTTTTTTTTCTTTTTTTTTTTTTTTTTTTTTGTATTTTTAGGGAAGAGTCTACAGGGTGTTCAGGGTCTCACTACCAGATTGGACTTGTAGTGATCTACCTGTTTGCAGCCTTCCAAGAGCTGGTATTACTGGCATGTTCCACCACACTCAGTCTCAACTACCTTCTCAGTGCGCCCCTGGGGCAGTGTTGGCATGGCAGGCTCAGGGATCAAACCCCTGGCCTCTGTGCAATCTTGTAGACACTTTAATCTGCTGAGGTATTTCGCTGGCCCTCAGTGGTTAAAACTTGCAATTAATACTTTCTTTATTCCTTACTTCAAATATCTAACTTGATATATAAGGGTCTTCTTTGTATGTTTCTTAAAATTTATGTGACTTTTAATTCAGATGATTATCCTATAAGCTACTGTAAAATTGTTTTCTCACACGAATTACCTTGTGATAAATAAATCATCCCAAATAGATCTCATAAAATAAGATACTCCAGTATTCAGAAGAAATATTTGAGAATGGTATACACCTGTACTTAATAATGTTTTGCCTTATATATCAGGAAAAATGAAAGCACTAAATCTGATCACAGATTCATAATGAACTATTTTTAAATGTAATGATAGTATCTCAAAACTTATATGTATTTAGTACAAGATCTTGCTACACAGCTCGAATTCACAGTGATCCTCCTGTTTCAACCTTCCCAGCTCTGGAATTACAGGTGTGAAAAGGTCGCTTTTATTATTTTCTTAGATTTTTATGTGTATTTGAGTAAATATCCTGAAAACCCAAAGTATGAGGATACTATTTTTAAAGTTTTGAAGCACAATTAGTGTTCATTATATAACAAACAATTGAAAAATAATATAGGAGCCACAAAGTAGACTATGAAGGTTAAATAAATTCAA
>NW_004524726.1:1196284-1203452 GCF_000260255.1 Octodon degus
GGGAAGAATTTTTATGTTAAAATTTTGGGATAACTCAATCCTATATACAATAAAATCTATATCAAAATGACATCCTTTGCTCCTTTGAAGAGTTCTTTATATTCTCTCCATCAAATATCTCATTTCTTATCATTTAAAGTAGCTTATTCCTATACCATTAGATTGACACTGCTTTTGTCAAGGTTACCTACCAGTCATTCTTACTGTTGTTCAATTGCTAAATTTAAACTCTTTTTCTTACTTGATATGTTTTAACTATTTATTATCATTAATTATTACTGCTTCAAATATACCCTTTACTTGCATTCCCAGATATGATGTTATTAGTTCTTAATTTCCCCACCTACTCATTAGAGTCCTGAATCTTTTCTGTTCTGGTTTTTCTTATTTTCTTAACTCCTAAACTCTGTAATAACCCAAGTCTTGTTCTGTAGATCAAACAATTTTCTACCAGTAGTCATTAACTTAGTATTCATTTTTTTGACAGTCCTCTGTTAGCTTGAGTATTTTCAGAGGTTGCCCAAATATGTTTCTCTACTCAATTATAGATATCATATTCAGTCACAAACAAACATTTCTAATTTAAACATCAAGGAAGAATCTTTAAAATCAAAATATTATAAAATATAACTTATGCTATTTCTCTTCATATTCTATCCAAATGCAGCATTTGTAATTTTCATTAATAGCAGTTCTGTTCCTATTCTAGGTAGGCAGATAAATTGAAGTCACACTTACTCATTTATCTCTGACCAAAACCTATCACATCTCACTATAAAAATGATTATTTGCCTTTCTTTTTCTAATTGTAATTAGGTAAGACTAGATATTTGAATAATCATTTCAGTGAATTAAAATCAGTTTTGATAGCTACTGTTCACAAAGTGTGCACTCAGCCTTAGTCTTACCCAGGTTACTGTTGCTGTGTAGAAGGCTAAATTGCAAGGGTTATGTTGCTAAACCATAAAATAACTAAATCTTTGTTATTATGGCTACTTTGTCCATAAGCCCAGTGGATGATGACAGGGTATCTAGGAAGACAAACTCAGTGTTAACAACTAGTCAAGTGTTTCACTTGATTATTAAAATTAGTCTTTGCCAAGTCATCCTACAATAAGCATTTAGATGGTAAACAAATATACTCAAACCTATTTTCACAATTCATAAAGGTCTATATACATCAAATCATGTTCTTTCAATGTGCTTTCAGTTAGATCATTAGATGTAGCTCATAAAGTAAGTATAAGCATAGATATACCATCATTCCAAGTGAATAATGATTAGTGCTTAATATTGTGTTCACTTGAAGGATTTTCTTTGTTCATTAAGAATGCCCCCAGAATGCCCCTCTGTAATATTGGATAAACTTTTAAGTGGTGATTGCACATTCATCTCTTAACCACAGCAAAGTCAACTGATTATAGGTAATTTCCTATGATGCCCTAGAAATGAGCTTGGCAAATAAAAATAATGGGACAGGAATCATGCCATGGACATTTAGGCCACTTCTTAAACATATCTCTAACTTTGCCTTCCATATCTTTATTGGAGCAATTTTTCTGGCCAAACTCATAACATTTTAAATCACCCTGCTGAGCTCTTTGCTCATGAATCTCAACATAAATCTGGCTAAAAGCCCCCAGCAACAGCCATGAAACTGCCTCAATATTTGGGCTGTTTTGACATTTCTTTTGCCCAATTGATCAGCCCACTGTGTTTAATCTCAATCTCAGGCAAAGTCCCTGGACATGAGCAAAATTAAGACAAACTTTCTGCCAAAACAAAACAGACACTGTCTGGAGCCCAACAATGAATGCAGCTCTTCTTCCCAAAAAAATCCTCCCCAGCCAGGTCTTTACAGGCAGGATTTCTATTGGCTTTCTGGTCTTCTGAGATCTGACCAGAATGTCTTTTACAGAACAGCTGACACTTCTCCAGAGCTTCTCTTGTAGGTGACATCTCTGAAGATTTTGTACCCCTTCCCACAAGCCATTCCCAAAAGCTTGTAATGCACATGGTCAGGTAGTCACAGCAATGACTCCACTCCCGTGTCCCAGTTATTCTTCTCTTGCTACTGAGACAAATACCCAACACTCAAAATGAAGGAAGGAAAGATTCATTTAGTTCACAATTATTGGGGATTTCAATCCATACTCAACTGGCTCTGCAGAGATTAACCTTTCATGGTAGTGCAAAGAGCCGAGAGCAAATGAAAGGCTGCAGCTCAGGTAGCTAGATAGCCTCTCTTCCGTCCCTACATTGTAATGCAGATTGCTTGTCCCAGAACAGGTGCAGCATCCACACCCATATAAATCTAGATCAAACTCCAGAACCTGCCCCATGACTGCACGAGGCTTTGGGGGGACAACTAGACACACACCATAACAGCATCATATTCAGTTAGCTTTTATTGGTTTATATTATTATAATTGTTTTATGTCATCATTATTATTGTTTATCTCTTACTGCACTTATTTGCTATTAGTCTTTATCATAAGTATGTGTATGTATTAACTGTGTGCTACAGAGCGAGAAAATCCATATAAAATATCTATATCGCTATACAAAGGGATGTGTTAGGTAGGCTTATAAGATTTTGGGAAGGACAGCTCACAATAGCCATCTGTGGGTAGGATTTATTCTCTGCTCAGCACAAGAAGATGAAAGCTGGAAAACGAGAAATTTAGGATGAAATCTTAGTCTGAGATTTTCTGAGGCTGAAAGCCTAGAAACTTACTGGGCAGTCAACAGTATGAGGTTTTTTTTTTTTTTTGAAGGCTAAAGAAACTGCAGATCTTGAGACCAATATCCAAAGTGCGCAACCACTTGGGAAGATTGGAGTACTCCAAGGAGGGCAAACATTTTTCTCTTTCTCCTGTTTGATTTCCATGCAGGCTACAAGCTCATTGATACCACACATATCTGGAGTGGATAGTCTAACTTGTTTGTTGACTTATGCATTAATCATCCTCAGATACACACTGACTTGCGTTTCACTAATCTGTCAGAAGTTCTTAATCCATTCAAGAATATATATTATGATTAATGGTCACAACTGATCATTTGTCAAGTTGACAACCAGATATACTTGCTTAAACCATACATGATATTCAATTACAATAATGTTAACTATTCATAACAGATACAACTGATTTGGATACAAAGAAAACAAACACTCACTAAGTCTTTCACCAGAACAGAATGCTAAATTAAACTTTAAGTGATGCATGTTCTACTACTGATGTTTCATAATTTAAATATTATAATTTAGATTAAGCTAATAAATATAGAACATTAAGTCCATTGAAATTATGTTACAAAGACAGGATATCTGCTTAATACAAATGTTTGTATGTATGACCAAACATAAAATAAGAAATAAATTCTAGTGAAATTATAGTTATAACTGGTTTCTGTAACAGGCCCTGTGCTTGTAGCTGGTATTTATAACTACCATCTGCTATGCATTCTCTATTCTTTTGGTCTTCAGAAAGCATCTCAACAAGTCTTCATTGTTTATCTAATAGAGTGATTCACGTCTTCATCTTTTAATCTAACGATAATTAAAAACAAGTTCCAAAAATCTTTGGCCCAGTTCAGAAAAGGTATCTCAAATTTCTCTTCCTTTAGAACCATTTCTGATACCAAATTCTAAATTAGTCAGGTGTCAGGATTCTCAGGAGAAAGAGAGCCAACTAACAATATAAAAGAATCCTGTAGTAAGAAGTTGACTCTTGTAACTTGAATGCTGAGAAATTTGATGATCTGATGTTCACTGCATCAAGAAACTAACTGTTTGGGCTGTTTCTTCAGAAGGGGGAATGTTGTAGGCAGCTGAATTAGGAATATTATAGGCAGTCAGGCAGGGGCAGGCCCTCAAGAACACAAGATGGAAGACAAGGTGACTGTGCAACTTGGAGGAGACATTCCCTTTAGGCCATACTTCAAGACAAAGAGGAAACAAATACAGCTACATACTTCCCTAGGGATGGGCATCAGGGATTGACATTCTAAATAAGTATCAATCACCTGGAAAGAGCCCAAATGAGTCACTAACCCAACCCCCAACAGGAAGAGACCTTGTCCTGTATTCTGGCACACTTGCTAAGTGACTCGCTTCCCCATTTGATACTGGATTTAATCAATTTTACCTGATTAATCATGCTTGTAACCTCATTGGTTGACCATAGTTTTGTCCCACCTTATTCCCACCTAACCAAGTTCCCACATTGTCTACCACCTTGAACCTGCCTCATTGCATGGTGTTCATCTACAAAAGTCCTTGGAAGAGACAGCTTCCCAGGCACAACCAGCTCAGGCCCCACTTCTGTCCTTCTCTTGGACAGGAGTTTTCTTTCCCCCAATAAATATGTTCTGCTCATAACCTCAAAACAAACAAACAAAAAAAAAAAAAAAAAAAAAAGAAACTAACTTGTATATTTTAATGAGTCTAATGACTGACAGCTAAAGAATCTGATAATTTAAATTTCAGTCAAAGGTTAGGAGGAGGCTCTTGTACTTAGTAGCTCACCTTCCAGGCAAGACAAGTTTTTTTTTTTCTTTTTAATGTATTTTTAGTGCAGGGTACACAGGATCTACAGGGTTTCATTACATAGTTTGGACTCATAGTGATGCTCCTGCTTTCAGCCTCCTGAGCACTGGGATTACAGACTTACACCATCATACTCAGTCTTAGTTGCCATCTCTGCACACCCTGGGGGAGGGACCTGCAAGGCAGGCTGAGTATGGAACCCCCAGCCACTGCACTTTCTCTAGCAGGTGCTTTAGTCCACTGATCTATCTAGCCGGCCCAAAGAAAAGTTTGTTTTTTCATTCTTTTGTCTTTTGTTTTTGCTTGTTCGTTGCTGTTGTTATTGTTGTGTTCAAACTTCAATGCACTGGATTATGCACACGTACACTGCCAACAGAAAACTACTATTCTGAGTCCATTTATTTAAATGTTGACCTTAAAACCAGCCTCACAGATAACTGCAGAAATTTAGTTTAAATTATGCACATTCTTACCAAGATAAACTGTAACAGAAAATTAATAATCACAATAACTTCCCTGGTGCTTGTTTTCATTTGTTTCTGTTTTTGTGTGAGCTATCTAAAGTCACCATCTAAAGTGCTATGTATAGCTACTAGATTTCATCCCATGTCGCTCATTTTACATTGTCTTAATTAATTTAAAATTTGCTTGCCCTCAAGTCTCTATTTTTATTTTTGAAAAATAAATTTCTTACCTAGAGAATTTTTGGTTAATAGTTACTTTCTTTTGCACTTTCAAAGTTATCCCACTGCCTAGTGTCTTTGCTGTTTCTACTGAAAAGTCATGGTTAATTTTACTAGACCTCTTTGGCTAAGAGTAAGTTTTCTATAACTGATTTCAAGATTTTTCTCCTTGTATTTGGCTTTTAATATTTTTTCCTAGATATGTGTGTTTGTGTATTCTTTGTGTTTGTCTATTTAGAGTTCATTGAGCCTCAGGCATGTATTTGTTTTTTGAGAAGTTTAATACTTCTTTCTTCCTCTTTCTCTCTTTCACTACATATGCAGTGTTGTACTTGATGTTAGGTAGCAGCCTGACCAGTTCACTGAGGTTCTGTTTATTTTTGTGTCATTGTTTTCCATCTCTTTTATTATATATTATGTTTAAATATATCTTCAAAACTGTTAACTCTTTGTGCTTCTCAATCAAAACTCTATTCCCAAATTCTTGTACAGATTAAGTTGTTTTTGTAGAGAGCCTATTACATTTTTCAAGACTGTAAGAAACTTCTAAAGTTGATCCTTAGAGAAAAAATAGATTTATTAATACTTCAGTATTGGAAGCCATAAGGCCATCTAGTATAATGCTGATTCCAACAAGTCTGGATATATTTCACTTCACAGTGGACACATCAGAATGGCAGAAGGAAGCACAAGATGAGTAAGGGAAGTGGGTCATATACAGAGGCAAGGAACCACACCATGGAAGATGAAGCTTCCCAGTACATTGGCTCCACTTTTAATTACAGAATGGTGAAGGAATTATTTAGGTCTTAAAGAGTTACTGTGTCTTTAAATCACAAATACTATAGAAAAATAATAGTTTTATTTTGTTAGTTTATTTTAAAGGGAAATGAATGGCTTAGCCTTCAAAGGATTATATATGTTAAGCAACATATTGCATACATTAATTCTGAAAATATTTTGTGAGTAAAATTCCTTTCATGTGTTACATTTTAAACATGTTCTCTCTGTGTGATGAATTGTGGTACTATGTCTTATCAGCCTGTAAAAATGTGTTTACAGATGGTATCCTCTTTTTGTCATAAATTTTTATTATGAGAATGTCTATGTGTATTAAGATAATATCAATTGCATACATTAACTTAGACTGAAAAAGTAATAAAAAGAAAATGTAGTAATCAATTTAAAATGTACATTAAAGTTGATAAGTAATACAAACTATGTTAAACATCACGTAAAATATAGAAACTAGGAAATAATCCTCATCATCATTAAATCAAAGGAGACAAATCTATACTCACCTTCATGCATCACAGAACACTGGCAACATAATGTGTTTCCTTCTGTTAGTATGAAAACATCATGTAATATGTAAATATAATTTAAAGTCATTATATGGTAATCAATTAGAATATTAAGGTCATAACTGTGTGAACAATTAATCTGTCTAACAATGATGCAATTTCACATTTATGTAAAATCCTCAAAAGAAAGCAAAGCAAGTGTCATTGGATAATGTCTTTGTTAAAGTTGCAAGAAAAATAAAATTCCATTTAGTCAATAAATAGCAGTGGTTTTGTTAGTGATAGTGAAATTCACCTTCACAACAACTCCCTCCCTCCACTCATACCAGCAATGAAGGTTATCAAAGGTAAGTCGAGTTAATTTATTTATATGTCTTTATATTTTGCATTTTCTTTATTATTTTGCATTATATTATGCTATCATTTTCATTTATATATAAACATTTTGGGGCGTTGAGGAACAAATCAGCTTTGCTTCTGTTATTTTTTATGGAGAGTTTTATTTGATGTGCAAGTTCATTGTATCATAAATATATTTCTGGAACAAATTATGGCCACAAGCCAAGACTTTTATGCATATATCTATATCTAATCTATCTAATTTCTATATATCTATAATACCTATCTAT
>NW_004524726.1:1204217-1209986 GCF_000260255.1 Octodon degus
TTCTTCTTCTTCTTCTTCTTCTTCTTCTTCTTCTTCTTCTTCTTCTTCTTCTTCTTCTTCTTCTTCTTCTTCTTCTTCTTCTTCTTCTTTTGGCAGAACTGGGGATTGAACTCAGGCCCTTGCACTTGCCGGGCAAGTGCTTATTCCACTGAGTCATCTTCCTGGCCCCAAAATTTGTATTTCTAGTTTTTTCAGAAATTTGCATACTGGTTTCCAAAGTGCTTCTAGCTGTTTGTATTTCCTAACAATGCAAGGGAGTTCTTTTTAGCTATAATCCCTTCAGAATATATTATTACATGATTCCTTGAATTTACCCATGCTTTCTGCAGCCAGTTGGAATCTCAGTGGTTTTTATTTGCAAACTTTGAATGGAAAGCAATGTTGGATATGTTTTCATGGGTTTTTGGTCATTTGTACATCTTCATCTGAGTAGCATCTATTCATTTCAGGTGATCACAGTTTGCTCAGATCCTTAAATTTGGGAAGGCTATATGTTTTTAGTTCTTTACTTATTCTCAGTATTAGTCCTTTTTCTGATATCTCATCCTGGCTAGAAGCCTGCTGATTGGAGTCACTCACACTCAGGGCAGGTCTTCCTTCTAGATTCTCTCAGAACTGTGCCAATGCGAGGCTTTCCTTACTCAAGTTGACACCACAATTAACTATCATAATGCTTTATCGTCTGATTCACACAGTATGTAACTTTTCCATATTGGCTGTTGCTTAGAAATACATATTTTTATGTTTATTTCTTTTCTTGGATTAATTGCACTTTTCATTTTAGCGCTCAACAGTAATCTATTGTAGTAATATACCATGGGTTACTTGCACATTCTCCCACCAAAAAATGTCCTGGTTGCTTCTAAATTGTAGGGGTTTATAAACAAATCTTCAATAACTGTCTGTATAGAGATTTTCATACATTTAAGAATATACCAAGGAGTATGCTCTCTAGACAGTGTGCAAAGAGTACGTGTAATGTTTTCAAGAAAACTTTAGATGTCTTCTAAAGCGGCTATATTATTTTGCATTTCCTTCTGCAATAAATAAATATTCTTTTTGCTCCACATTGTCATGAGCACTTGGCATTTTCCATTGATGAAGATTTTGGTCCATCTAATAGGTTTTAATACTATGTGCATTTTTATAATTTATGCTTTCTCAATAGCATATGATATGAAGCATATTTTCCTATGTTTCTCTGACATAATGATATTGGTGAATATCTTTGATGAAATTTGTAAGAAGTTTTTGGCTTTTTTATTAAGTTATTTATTTTGTTATTGTTGAGTTTGTTTTCCTTCTATGTTTATGCAGTGAACAATTGTTCATCATCACTTTTGTTGTTAACAAATTTTTTCCCTGATTTTTTTTGGGGGGGTCTTTTCACAAGCCTAACATTGTTTATTGTGGTGGAGTAGGTTTTACTTTTCATGAAGTCCAACGTATTTATTTTTTCCATGAATCTTGTTTCTGGTGTTGTATCTAAAAATACACCACCATAGTAGTAAGGTCATCTGATATTTATTCTTCCTCAACTTTTAGGAAAGTGACCTTTTATATTTAGATTTATCAGTAATTGTGGGGTTTATTTATTATTTATTTAGTACATTAGGACACGGTCTACAAGGTCTCACTACGCAGATCTTACTCTTAGTGATCCTGCTGTTTACATCACCATGGCCAGTCTCAATTCTCATCACAGCACACCCTGGGGGCGGTGCTGGCAAGGCAGGCAGGCCCAGGGATCCAACTTCCGGCCCGTGTGTCAGCCTAATCAGGTGCTTTAATCCGCTGAGCTATTTGGCCTGTTTTTTTAAAAGCCTGTAAATTTTGTGCCTAGAATCAGATTTATTTTTTAAGTATTGTATAGTTTAGCACCTTTTGTAGAAAAGCACTTTTTCTCTGTTGAATTACCTATGTTTCATGTCAAGGTCAACTGACAACACTTATGTGCTTCTCTTTCTTCCCTCACTGCTTCATTCCACTTATATTTACTATTCGTCAACTTGTTTATTATTCAACCACTAAAACAGTATCATAGAGATTGTAAGATTGATTTCTCTGAAAAGCTTAGTGCTCTGTCCAGTAACATTAAGAATGAAGGTGCTCTTCTGTTCAATAACAAACCTGTAGAAAAGCAAAACTAGAAGAAAGAGACTGCTGAGAATTTCATATGCACAGCACCATAGAACAGCAGTAAGTGACAAACAAACATTCTTTTTCAAGATCCTGATACCTATGTAAAAATTTCAAGTGTTATGAATATTTAAATATTTTAGTGAGATAATTTTATGAAAAAATGCATATATGATAGCAGAATGTGATTCATAGTTAATACGATAACTTTACAAATAAAATTAATTATTAAAGTGCCTGCAAGCAAGCACAGGGCCAAGGATTTGATCCCCAGATCTGTTGTGCTGGCCCTGCTCCTGGGCACGCTGAGAGAGCACTGGAGACAGGGTGTGGTGGTAGGCTCCTGTAATCCCAGCTCTTGGGAGACTGTAAACAGGCAGATCACTAGGATTCCAGTCTAGTAGTGAGAACCTGAACACCCTTCAGACCCTTCCCTAAAAATAAAAAAAGAAATTAATTGATTCTCAATTATGAATGTAAAGAGATAAATTTATTTTACAAAAACAGTAGAATTGAAAAGAGATGTAATTTGATAGGATTGTGTATCAAGCAATGCCTCTAATTTTTTGTCTATTTTTTTATTCCCTCATAGTTTATATCTTTTAAAATCCTTAGCTAGTACATGCTTACTTTCTCTGAGAGTCCATGATGCAAAAATTGAACAGAATTTAAGAGAATTTCAAGCACTGGGCAGGTTTTAGACCTGGTGAGGGGTGGTTGCAGGGTCTCAGAATGCAGAGCTAGCTGTACTCCATGACTGAGTAGTCGGTTCATTCAAGCAATCATCTATTACTTGGAAGTATATTCAAGACTATGTAAGTCTGCCGAAGAAAATATTCTGATAATTTATCAGTAACTTCCCTCATTTAAGAAATTAAAACACTGTTTTCTGTGTTCTTATAAGGAATAGTAATAGTGATATTTAAACAACCGCTAATATTGTATTATTGTGAATCAAAGACTGTTTGAGTTCAGTAACTTACGAAGATTTCAACTATCTTCTTTGGGAAATTTTATTACCTTTGTGCTACACATTTCTAATATTTTTCTTGTCTTGTCTTATTTTTTTTGAGACAGGGTCTCACTGTGCTGTTCAGGCTGGCCTTGAACTGATTTTGTAGCCCAGGCTGGTCTCGAACTCACAACAATCCTCCTGCCTCAGCCTCTCAGGTGCAAGTACCACCATTCCTGGTCTAATATTTCCCTTTGAGACACATTTCTTAAAATATTTTGGGGGCTGGCCTGATAGCTCAGCAGATTAAAGCGCCTGCTTCCTAGACACAGGGACTGGAGTTTTATCCCCAGTGTGCCATGCTGGCCCTGCCCATGGGGCTCTCTGAGACTGCACTTGAGACTGGGTGTGGTAGCATGAACCTATAATCCCAGCACTTGGGAGGCTGAAAACAGGAGGATCATTAGGAGTCTGACCTGTGTAGTGAGAGCCTGTAGACCCTGTACTGAATACAGAAAAAATAATTTAGTAGTACATATGTAACATTTCTTAAGGAGAGTTGATGCGATTCTATTCCTTTCCTCATTAATGTTACCTTTAAATGTGGATAACAATATTAGTGCTCCAGACTTTTGCCATGATTTACTAGTCTTCAAGGCACTTAATGTTATGTTCATTATATGGTAAATGTAGTATTTGTAAGATTTTAATATGATGATCTTTCAGGCACTTCTTTGCTTAATAGTGTTAAAGCTTATACTAACTCCATCATCATGATTATGATTTCTATTCTATACTATAAAGTGAGAAATACATACATTGCAATACTTACATTGGAATACTTAGACTAATTTGTAGAGAAAAATGTATTCACAGATGGACATTTAAGCATGTATGCAATTGACCAATGTCTAAAAACATAATTTATTTTTGACATCAAAATGATTTTTTTATTATTTTTATAAGTGAAATCAAAAGTTGTATTTCTAAAGAAACTTTGCATGCCCCATATGCCCATGCTTTACCCCTTTATTAGTGTGAATAAGAAAACTAAGAGAAGTGATACTACATCTGCAGAAAAAGTGTTGATTACCAGAGAGAAGTAGAGCCAAAATAATTTATTTTTGTTTATGTTGGAGAGAGGACAGTGTTATATTTCCAAGCCTCATCTAAAATCAACTTACTATCCTCATTCTAGATTTTCAAGTAGCTAAACGCATGAGCCACGACATGCAGGAAAAATAATACAAATTATGAGACTTATTTAGGAATGTTTCCTAACAACTTCCCACCCCTAGTGAGACAGGACAAAGAAAGAACTCGCTTCTGTAATGTGAACAAATCATCTTTGGGAGAAAAAAACTTTTCTTACAATTTTAAAATTTTCAGAAAAATAAATTGTTAAATATGAGCTTTATCCTTGTTTGAAATTAAAGCACAAGTTTGTACGTCATCTATAACCTTAGAATGTGAATAAATGTTCTTGTGAGATAGCTCTGGACTAAATGCTTGCTTAGGCAAGCACAGGGGCTGGGGCTTGATCTCCTATACCACATGCTGTGCCGGCCATGCTCCCAGGCACCCTGAGCCAGCCACCACATCAGAAGTGGGTGGTGGTACATGTTTATAATTCCAGTGCTGGGGAAGCTGAAAACAGGAGAATCACTACAAGTCTGAGATTAGTAGTGAGACCCTGCACACACACACACACACACACACACACACGCAAAAAGAAAATGTTTATTAAGATTACATTATTAACCTTTTATTAATTTTTCTCCATGCAAACAACTTTCACAGTGAAACAAATGAATCAGATTAATTTTTCATAATGCAGTAGCATTCAGCCTCCAGACTTAGTGACTATTCTTTTTTATAATAGTGGGGATTGAACTCACACCTTTGCCCTGAGCTGCAATTTCAGTCATTTTTATTTCAATTTTCAAAACAAGATCTTTCTAAATTGCCCTTGCTTGTTTTGAAACTAAGATCCACCTTCTTTAGCCTTCCAGAGTGCAAGACTACATGTGTTTACTTAGCAGAGACAGCTCATTTTACCACTAAATTATACTAAAATATTTAAAAATTAACAGTACAATTTTTACATAAATATATTTTATCACAATTAATGCATAGATATTTGAGTAAAATGAGAGACATTATTACATTTTCCAGAATAAAAATACTATTTTTACAGTACCTTGTTTCAAAGACAATAAGAAATAACATCCTATTTCTTTTCCATGAGAAATGATAACAATTGATTGACAGTGATAGGGGTTTTATGTTCCATTTATAGTAGTTCTCATAATAGTAACTAGTTGCCCAGAGACATAAGTTTACTGATTATGATCCTCTCTTTTCAAATACAAATCAATATATGTGCAGTATTATGGACTAATACTTGCATTCCCAAAAAATAATAGATGCTCTATTATCCTGTCTAATGGTATGTGGAGGCAGGGGATATGAGATGTAATTATGTTTAACATAGTTTACAGAAGTGAAATTCTTATGATACTCTTATTGCCTTAAATAAAAGGAGCATAAGGAGATCTCTACATTTTTTTTTTTTTATTTATGTGAATGCCCAAGATTCTTGAAAGATCATTGAAGCTACCTGGATATACTTTATTCTTAAAAATCTAGGGAAACAATAATAAACTTCCACTTTCCTA
>NW_004524726.1:1210272-1229533 GCF_000260255.1 Octodon degus
TGGGCTAATGAGATAGCTCAGTGGACTAAGCACCTACTCAGGCAAGCACAGGGACTGGGGTTTGATCCCCAGTACTGCATGCAGCACCAGCCCCCACCCTGAGCTGGCCACTGAGACCCGGTGTGGTGGTGCATGCCTATAATCCCAGTGCTCAGAAGGCTAAAAAAAGGAGGATCAGTATGAGTCTGAGCTGTATAGAGACCCTCTACAAAATACATAAAAATAGAGAAAAATAAAAAAATATTTCTTAACTACTGGAGAAATAAATATCCATGTAACAATAATTACCAAATTTAACTATATTATGACAAGTTTTATAAATTATACATTAGTTATATGCTTTCAAAATGGAAGCACATAGGCTATAAAACTGATTATAGCTTACAGAAAATAGTTTTTCATAATTCAAGTTTTTATGAAGGAAAAGGAAAATATGAGAGCAAAAGAATAAAATTGGAACAAAATTTTGCAAATAAGTAAGAGAAGCGGTTGAGAAAAAGGAGGGAAAAAGGAAGAAAAAGAAGAATAAGGTAAGTCATGTATATGTACAATTTTCCTCTGGTGAATGTGATCATTATGTATATCTAAATCGTTTTATATGTGTAATTAAAAGTGATAAATTTTGAAACACTCTCTGGTCCTATGTTAAAAATTGTCCCTTACATCCATTTGAAAAAACAACAGGAAATTTTCTCTTAGAGTTTAACAGCAGAATGACACAAAAGTATTTTACTTGTGAAAGCACTTAGACTCAATATGACTATTATTAATGTCAAATTATTATTATTATTATTTCTTTTCCATGGATGCAGTTAGTTATATCATATTTTAAAGAGGAAAAGGAAACAGTTAAATTTTTTTCAATGGTTGATATACATTTTGATTAATGATCTTTAAATTAGTATCTGATTTATATTTTTGTCTCAAAATTCTGTTACTAATTCCCTATGCAATACTACAACAAATTATGCAAGAATGCTTCCTGTAGTCTAGATAGCTAAGTTGCCTTTGAGCTGATTAATAATTTATGTATATTAGAAATAATTACCTAAAAGTTTATGGAAGCTATTATTTCCTCAAAAAAACCTTTAAATGTATTTTTATATTTAAAGTCCAATATATTTTAATTTGCAAGAAAAATTGTGGGACAAAGTTCCATTTTAATGCTGATGAACTATTTCTGAGGGTCTTACTCTGTAGATTAACTGTTAGCAAGTGAAACTATTGTTTTCTAAAAAAGTAATTAGAATATAATGTAGATACATACAGATAATATATATATATATATATATATATATATATATATATATATATATATTGAAATTTAAAATAAGTTGTTGGGAATTGTTTGGGCAAATATTTTTACTTTTTTTTTCAGAACTGGGGATTGAACTCAGAACCTTGCACTTGCCAAAGAAGCACTTATTCTACTGAGCCATCTAACCGACCCCTATTTTTACATTATTATAATAACATTTCCAATAATAAAGTCAAAGTGAATTGAAATGTAGATGTAATTTTAAATCAAGCTTAAATGTAAGCTTAAGTCTAAATGAAACAATCAATATTAACATGCATCCTCACAAAACAGACATAAGTATTTTTCTTTGAAATCATGGGGTATATATGGCAAAAGCTATATAAACAAATATTAAACTAATGTTAATATTATTTGTTGTCAACACAATTTTTTTATTTTCCCAAAATCTCCAAAGTATTTTTTCTAAATTGTTGAATAGTTAAAATAATAATATAAAGCAAATGATTATGGAACTATACCGTCTCAAAGATTTTAAAATCCTCTGTAACTTTTGAATGATACAATAATGTTCATTCTCTTTTATTTTTTGTCTGTCATTAATTTTATTAAGAAAAATTGCAATGTGACAGCTTCAAAACAGGTTGGTAGGAGAGTTACAACAATTAATACATTGCATATTATTGACTTTGTAGAAGTCATTCATAGCACAAGATGCAGACATGATTTGCTATCCAAACACTATTAGTACAGATCTCTCTTCTTATTGAATTAGGAGGAAGTAGCTATATATCTATCCTAAATATTTTGTATATACAGATACAAAATTGTCTTTCATTTATATCAAAAAATTTTGTTCATTTTTGTCAGGGATGGGTATTCAATGGCCATCCAAATTTTGTTGGTGCATGAATTCAGCAAAATATTCCAATATAGTCCAGTAGTCCACAATAGTAGTGGGTTATCCACACGACTGGAAATGTCCGAATCTGAAGACTTGAGCCTTCCACAGCTCAGCATATTAACGTGACTTCACTTTTTGTACCTCATTTCTATACTTTTCTGCTGGATGGTTAAGACTAAAATAAAGCTAGGCCTATATAACAAGAAATGAAAGTTTTGTATCTGTTACGATCAGTAAAGTCCCCACAGGACTTATCTGGAAACCCTTTAAGGCAGTTTTTAGATCCTTTGTCAGTGTCAGCCATGTGAGTAATTAAAGGCCACTGTTTGACCAATTTTCTGTCTGAGAAAGTCTGAGAGAATGTTTTCTCTTCATGTGACTCTCTTTAGGAACACACTATATCATCGATCACATTCCTCTGTGGCCCCAAAATCTCCTTGATCAGAAAATTTGGGGCACAACTGAGTTACATGATGTTACACCATAGGTTCTCTTATGTCATGAGTCCTTGCTGATGTTGAAAGACTAGGGCCAGAATGTTGGCCATCCTTGAAGCCCTTCTTTTTCTCTAATTCTTGGTCTGCAAACATAGGGTTATTAACCCTCCAGAAGAGAAGCTTATTATTTCCCTACAACATATGCAGGTGGCTTTAGCTTCACTATCTGTCTGAATATCAAACATTTTAGGCATAAAATGGACCATTTTTTTAAAAAATACAAAAATTTACTTGAGATACCATCTGAACATAATTAGTATGTCATGACAAGCAGTACAGATTTAGAAGACCAGAATGACAGGCATTCCAAGCATAACCCCACTATTACACAATGCTATCTTCGGTGCAGTCGCTCACTTCACCTGTATCAGCATATATACTTAGTCAGTGTGAGAATCACACCCAGTAACTGCTAGATTCAACAACCTGTTGATAGTTCTCAGGATCATTGCTTTACCATCTTGTACTTATAAATGTATGGCTTTGCCCCTGTAATGTTTCCTACCTTTTCTCCTTATCCCCTTTGGTTGTCTAATCCTCAATTTCTCGCTTTTCTTTTAATGGTGTTATATGTTTCTATTTGTATTTCTTCTTTTGAGTTCCTATATTAGGTAGACTATATGATATTTACACATGTGGGTCTGTTTTTTTTTTTCTTTCACTTATGAGTATATCTTCAAGTGGCATCCACTTGCATATGGAGGTTTTGAGTTTATCAGGCTTTATAGATGAGTAATTCTCCATTCCATAAAAATACCTCATCATTTTCATCCATTCTTCAGGTGGCAGGCATCTTGGTTGTTTCCAAGATTTGGCTATCACAAATAGTGCTGCTATAAACACAGGTACACTTATATCACTATGATATGATGTTTTCAGTTCCTCCAGGAAAACTAACAGTAGTGGAATAGCTGGTTTCAGTGGGATTTACCAGTCCTAGTTTTTTAAGGTGTCTCCACACTGATTTTCATAATGGTTGCACCAGTCTACATTCCCAACAAAAGTGGAGAAGGGTTCCTTTGTCCACAAAGCCTCTCCAACATTTGTTGTTAGTTGATTAGTTTATGATAGCCATTCTTTCTGGGGTGTAATGGTATCTCAGCGTTGTTTTAATTTGCATTTCAAGGATGGTTAGTGATGTGTAGCATTTTTTCACTTCTTTATTTTCATGCTCTGAGAAGTGTGTGTTCATATTGGATGCCCATTTCAGGACAGGTTCTTTAAATTTTAGGATGCTAATGTTTTTTAGTTCTTTAAATTTCTAGAGAGCAGATCTTTTTCTGAGTGCTTATTTGTCAAGAGTTTTTCCATATATGTTGGTTGTCTTTTGACTTTGTTGATAATTTCTTTTGATGTGTAAAAACTTCTCAAAAGGCCCCAGTTGTTAATTTTTTCAAGTGTTACCTGTGCGATTTGATTTTTGTTCATGAAATCTTTGCCTACTCCTACGTCTTCAAGAGTTTCTCCTACTTTCTCTTCTAGGAGATTTAGTGTTTCTGTTTTAATGTCTAAATTTTTAACCTACTTTAACTTTAGCTTAGTGAATGGTGTTAGACCTGGGTCAAGTTTGAGTTTTCAGCATGTAGAGAGACAGTTATTCCAGCACCATTTGTTAAAGAGGCTATCTTTCTTCCAGTAAGCATGTTTGGCCCCGTTGTTGAAGATCAGGTTACTGAGCATGTTCATAAAGGTTTCTGCATCTTCTAATCTATTCCATTGATCCTCAGGTCTATTTCTTTGTCTCAACTGAATTAATTTGTAGTCTAATTTTTATTATTTTTTCCCATCTTTGGGCTCTGGGCTTGGTTTTTCCTCCCTTTTAATAGATGCTGGTGCTGCAACGTTAGGTTATTTACTTTTTCCCGTTCTATTTTCCTAATGTGTGAGTTCAGAACTATCAATTTCCCTCTGTGGACTGCTTTCATCACATCCCATAAATTCTGGTAAGTTGTGTTTGAATTTTCATTGAATTGTAGATATGGCTTATTTTTCTTGTTTAATTTCATCTGTGACCCATTCCTGGCTGATTGGAGTGTTGTTTAATTTCCATGTATTTATGGTTTTTTTTTTTTCTGTTTTCTTGTCTTATTTTCAGTTTCATTGCACTGTGGTCATATAATATGCATGGGATGACTTCTGTTTTCTTGCATATACTTAGGCATGACCTATGGACCAGTATGTGGTCTATTTTAGAAAATGACCCATGTGCAACTGAAAAAAAAATTATATTCAGCTGTGGTTGGCTAGAAAACTGTATATGTCCACTAAGTCCATTTGTTTCAAGATCTGGTTCAATTCTGCTACTTCTTTGCTAATTTTTTATCTGTTTGACCTACCTTTTTGGGATAAGGGGGTGTTAAGACCTCCTGTTAAGACTGTGGTATTAGATATTAGATTTTTCATGTCCATTAAAATTTGTCTTATATAGCTTGTTGCTACCATGTTTTATGCGTATACGTTTATGAGTGCTCCATCTTCCTCTTGAATTTTTCCCCTAACCAGTATATAGTGACCTTCTTTATTTCATTTGATCATTCTTCATTTGAAGTTGAGACTGTCTGAGAACAGGATTACTACCCCTGCTTTTTTCTGAGGTGCTGGGGCATATAGTATTGTTTTCCATCATTTGACTTTTAGACTATGAGTTTCTTTAAGAGTTAACTGTGTTCCTTGTATATAGCATATTGCTCGATTTTGTTTCCTTATCCATTGTGCCAGTCTATTTCTCTTAAATGATGAAATGAGTCCCTTTACATTGATGGTTATAATTGAGACATATTGAATTACAATTAACATGTAATTTACCTGTTGTTTATTGCTTTTTGTCCTGTGTTTAATTGTTTGCTCTATTTAGTGGGTTCCTTCTGTTCTTGTTGGTGGAATTCTGATCATTTTGGTTCCTCTCTAGAATGTCTTTTAGTAATCTGCATAGCGTTGGCTTTTTCATTGTGAAATATTTTAGTTGTTCTTTGTCATGGAAGTATTTTCCTTCTCTATCAAACATGAAAGAGAGTTTTGCAGGTTATAGTGGTCTGGGCTGAAATTTTTTTCATAGAAGACTTGAAGTACTCTGCTCCATGCTCTTCTTGCCTTCATAATTTGCAAAGAGAAGTCAGTCATTATTCTGATGGGTTTTCCTTTAAATGCGATGTTTCTTTTCTCTAACGTCTTTCAATATATTGTTCTTGTGCTGGATTTCTGGGATCTTGACTGTTATATGTCTCGGTAATTGGGTTGAAGTTACTTGTTGCTCTGTATGCTTCAGTTACATGCATTTCAGATTGTGTCCTCATATTTGGGAAGTTTTCTACTATTATTTCTGCCCATATTTATAAAATCATTTGTATTAACTCTTCCTTTCTCACTGAAGCCTATTAGTCTCACATTATTCATCTTTACACTGTCTTGCTGGTGATGAATTACTTTTTCCTGCATCTTAGTTGTTTTAAAGAGATCTTTTCTTACCTTTTCATTAGCTGCAACAGCATCTTCAAGATCTGAAACTCTGTCTTCACTTTCACTCAAACAGTTGTGCAAGCTTATGATTGAAATTTTAAGTTCCTCTATGTCTCTTTGACTCTGCTTCATGATTTATTTCTTTCCTGTATCGCGCATTGAAGGAATCCATCACTTTTCTAATCTTCTCTATTTTTTATCAATGTCTTCTTGAGAAGTAGTTGTTAATTCTTATACTTCAGAGTTCATTTTTGATCTGCTTTCCTCTATATGTTTCTGTATTAGATTCTTTATTTCAGATGCTCTTAATTCAGATAATTCTTTTTTAATTTCAGAGATTAATTCTGATCTTAATTCCTCTATAATTTTCTGCTGTTATTTCTTTACTTCAGACCCTCTAATTCATAGATTTTTTTTTCTTTCAGAGATTAATTCTGGTCTAAGTTCTTGTATACCTTTCTGTTGTTGTTTTTTAATTCAGACACTATTAATTCATACATTTCAGCTGTAATAGTGTACTCTGTGCTTGTTCTGGGTATTCTTGGCACCTGAGATTGCATTTTACTCCTTCTCTTTGTCATTTTGTATAGCACTGTCCACTGACCTTTGATGCAGTGCTTTGGTTCAGTTGTAACCTTAGTGCCTAATAAAATTCAGGGACCAATATATGAAGTTTTAGTTCATCCAGTTGTGCCTGTCTTGGGTCTGACTACTGCACTCAGCTCCTTCCTACTGCTACCCTTGGAGGTGAGCCTGCTGTGTCCCTCTGGTAAGATGTTCTGCTCCTGGATTAGCTTCGTGGTTTTGACCCTAGTTTTACTGCAGGGACTTCACCTGCAGAGTTTCACCCCATGCTTGTATGCCAGGCCTAGGCTGGGTCTGGAAGGGCATAGTAGGGTGGTAGGAGAGCACAGATGCTCTCCCACACACTCACTGGGCCTGGGCTTTGGCTGATCTGGAGGGCTCCCAAGAGTGTGGTGGAAGTTCTCACTCACAGGGTGGGTTGAGCTGGCTCTGGAGCGGTTGGGGAGGTCTGGAGAACACAGGGAAAGGTCTCTCTCACATGGGGCTCTAGGGCTTGGTCCAGCAGGGACAGGACCATATGTTTGAACTATCCTTTGAATAATTTTTGATTCTTTAGAAAATTGTATCATTGTATTATGATAACATAGTTTTGTGTGGAATACTTTAGAAAGCTGAAAATTGTGTGAGCAGACAGATATATTAAAGGATTGAGCACATATTTTTTAAAATAAAAGATTCAGGAAAGATGTGGAATGAGTTTCATAAACTATTATATTTTGCATGAAGTTTATGCTAATGTTTGAAGTTCAAAATATAAATTTTGGATAATTGAGAAACACTGAAGATATCTATAATATAATTTTGTAAGAAAATCTGTCAATATATACTGCAAAACAAAGATTAATGAATATAAATACTTGAACTTTTATGTTATATTAAATGTAAGTTGTCTTTGTGCCAAAAATTCAAATGTAGATTGGTGAACAAATATACAGGATTTACCAATTCACTCTTTATATATAATACAAACCACTCCCTAATACACATTTTTATGAGAAATAATTATTATCTACCACTTTTTTCATCTTTCTATGTTCCATTGTAGCTGTTATGGTTTGTGTCTAGTTGTCCCCCCAAAACCTCATGCAGTCATGGGGTGAGGATTTCTAGAGTTTGTGATTAACTCATGATCCACTAAGATTGTGGGTTATCCAACACTGGGATTATGGGTTTTAGTACTGCTGGGATTATGGGGGTGTGTATTTCCCCCAGCGTGGGGCAGAGGGCCTGAATGCAATATACGAGAAAGAGAGACAGATCCTCTCTCTCTGTTGCCATTGTTGTTCCACTACCATGAACTGCTGCCCCCTGTCATGTGCCCCTCTGCCTTGGAGTCAGTCTAGTATGGACTGAAACCTCCAGTAACTGTGAGCCAAACAAAACTATTCTTCCTTCATTTTGGGTGTCAGGTATTTGTCCCAGCAACAAGAGAGGAGTAACTGAGACAGTAACGTACACAACTTGTTTATACAATGACATACTTGAGTTCCTTAGAAATCTTTTTTTTGTTTTTTTTTTTCATTTGTTCGTACCAGGAATTGAGGTGGGGACATTGTACTTGCCAGGCAGGCACTGTACCACTAAACTCTATCACTGGCCTGTTCCTTAGAAATAATTTGCATGAATGACTGCTTAAAGGAGAGTAAGAATTTTAACAAAATTTTGATATCAAAATATAGTTTATGTTTTCAATAAAATTTAACTTTGGGAAAGTAAACTATGTATTTAGGAGTAAAAATAGCTGTTTTATGAAAGGTTGCAGCACATCATTTTATTTAGTCCAAGAAATTCTTACAGGTTGATGCATTAGCTAGTGTTTTGCAAGTAAAGAAACTAAAGCTCTGAATAATTATACTCATGACAATGAAATTAAAGAGAAATATGAGCTGGATGTTATAGAATATAAATGATGAGTTTGAAGTACTTTAGGTAGGATATTAAATAGACTAAAGTTTTATACATATAAGAGATTAAATGAGGCAGTAGGTAATGTGACAGTTTAACATAACTGTCCAGTTCTTGTTGATAGGACAAAAAGGGACAGATTTTATATTGAAATCAGAAATACTTATTTTGGAGTTACATGAGGTAATCCCTTTAGTAAATTTTCTAGGAGTAATAGTTGAACTATTGGAAGTAAATACATACTTACCAATAGGTTTATGTTATAATAAAATAATATAAACACATAATTATGTATATATAGTCTATGTTTATGTAGCAATATCAATAGGATATAGAAAAAAGTAGATACAGAGGAAATATAATATGTTGTGAGATTTAAATGCTGTAAAATAGAACCAAGATTGAAAACAGGTCTTTCTGGGGCGAGTGAAATTACTAAATGATGAAATGATGCAGCCCTTTGGCTGATTCAAGAAAAAGCAATCTCAACCTAAGATGGGTGCTTAATTCTTTTTTTTTTTTTTTAACACCAGTAGTGAAGTAGAACTTATAATTTTAGCATACAAATTTCAAGTGCTTCTCACATAAAGAGAAATGGTTTTAGTAGGAAAATTAAATCATCTACTCCTAATGATTATATGTTTTTCAAAAACATTTCTCAATTTAAAAAAATCTGTGCTACAACTACATTAAATAATATTTTGAGATCAAAAGCTGAGATTACTTTATTTCTAATTTCATTTTCCTGTTCTCCCTCTTCTAGCAGAATTTCATCTTAAATGTATATATTTAATCATCCCAATAGTTTCATGAAAAATTAAAACAGATTTTGTAGATAAATCAGAATATCCCAAACTTTTTATGAACCCTAAGTGTACATTTCAATTTTGTGATTTTGTTGACTTCAGTTAGTTGATATTTGGTGGTCTACAAAAGAGGAAATAATGAGATTTAGCTGGAAATAATGAGATTTAGTGACTTTTAGCAGGAAGTGTTCCTAATGTCTCCAAATATAGTCCCATCTCCTTCCCAGCTATCTGTGCATATGCACCTTTACTTAACGAACACTCATCTGAGGCTGAGAGCTTTCCTGTAAAATGTCTGTTTCAAAACTCTAAGACAAAATAGATTAAACAATAGCAACCTATTTTATAAATGAAATGTGACATCTCTAGACATATTGCTGATTTATAAGGCCTGACTATTTGACTCTTCTCTCTGTTTCTAGGTGCGACTTGCACTGTGCTGAGCCCATTAAGTTCAGGCCCCATTGTTCACTTCCTTTCTTCCTTTATTGTACTGGGTAGAAATGATCCTTTCTGCCATAATAGCCAATGAATTTTGCATGAGACTCTTAAGAGCAAAGCTATTAAGTACAGCAGTGGGCAAGAAAGTCAGATTTGCTAATAAAAGGGGATTTTTTTTTTAGTGCTTTTGAAAAAGTCAATGTTCTTTCTAAAGTTATGGGTCACTTAAGATGGTTTCAGCAACTGAATGTTAGTATACCTGACTTCCCTTCATTGGTAGATGTAATAGCTTTTTGTTTTGTCTTATTTTTTTTTGTACAAGATAACTAAAAATACTTCCTAAGAACTTTAAAGAGACAGTTCAAATGCTTAGAGAATAAAAAAGATCCATAGGAGTCATCTATAAAGTTACAGTAGCTATTTAAAAGTGTATTCTCATTGCTATTTGTTTCTGAATAAAATTATTTTTAAGAAAGAAAATTAAACAAAATAAAACATAAGAAAAATAGTATATATTAGTTTCCAGACTATTACATGAGTTGGTTAGCTCAGATTATGGACTAAAGTTAATACAACAGTTCCACTCCAATTCCTTTCTAGCCCCAGAATATTTCAAAAACTACAGATAGGCTTAAAGTTACAGTTTTCCAATACAGATTTTTTCTTTGTGTGAATGCTTTGTGTGTCAACTAGATGTGCAAATCATTTGTTCAAACAAGTGTTAAAAGAAGTCTTCCTCAGATAGCATATATTGGATCAAATATTGTTTAATAGCAAATAATGAAGACATAAAAATAAAACTTTTCAAAGTTCCACTACTATTGTGCCTTTGTGGTATGTTTTATCTAATAGAAATTTTGCTTTATTATAGTGCATTTAATAACTTGCCTTATGTAATCATTTAGAAACTTCAGAGCTTACCCATTACATTTTTTTACATCAAATAAACATCTAGTGAAAAGAATTCCCATCTTAATTTGTTGTTTTGCATACAGACTGTATGTTTTGAAAGAAACTGAAATAATTTCATGGTAGAGTAAGAATTTGCAACATAGTATTTATCCTAAAGAAGTAAGATTTTAATTTGCCTCAAAATACAGCCATTCTGGTGTCACAGCAACAAGATGCCACACTGGAATTACTTGGGCCATCACTCCCCCAACACAGTGACTCAAGCTCAACACACAGATAACAGCCTCTTTGTAGGAATCCAGAAAATAGTTGGAATGCTTCCGCAGCCTGGGTGAAACTGAGACCAGGGATTCTAAAATTATTGGAGAAATTTCAGACATCCTCTAGCCACAACTTTCACTTCCTAAATGGAACCATATGATTGAGGGAATAAAAGAGCAGAAGAGCCAATAAAATATTAATGAATAAGCAATAAGAAAATTAGGAAGCACCTTGAGATAAATGGAAATGTAATTTTCTGAGGAATACACTTACAGCAAAGTCACACTGGGCCGGAACTTTATGATAATAAATATCTAAGGTTTAAAATAGTTATGTTAAATTCACAACCAAAAATTAATCGTAAGTGAAATTTTTTAAAAAGGATGAACTTAAGTCGAAATTTATTTAAAATAAAGAAAAATACTGAAGCAGATGTAATGAAGTAAAGTATCCGAAAAAGTCACGGAATTTGAGTTGATTGTTTGAAATGATAAAATAAAAGACTCATTCAATGAATGCTGAAATATTAGGATAATAATTATTTAGTTATTTATTTTTTAGGGAAGGGTCTACAGGGTGTTCAGAGTTTCACTATTAGACTGAATTCATAGTGATTCTCTTGCTTACAGCCTTCCAAGAGCTGGGATTACTGGCACGTGCCACCAGGCCCAGTCTCATTTGCCATGTGCCCAGGGGTGTGGTGGGCACGGCAGGATAATAAAATTTTAAAACACAAACAGTCTTCAATTTTTCTGTAACTGTATGTAGTCCATTTTGAAGTACAGGTACTACACTTTTGGACCATATACCCTTGAAAAAGATGTTGTTGCTTCTCTAGTCTTAGACTTTGCTCTTCACTGTTATAAACATGCTTGGCTAGATCTCTCTGGTGGTGTTCATGTTAGCTCATGGAGCCCATCCAACATGGCACACATCACATGGGAACTGCCATTATGAAGTCACCTTCAAATAATGATTAGTGGGAGTTATTATGTATATATCTTAATGTCCTGTCCCATCAGAGTGCAAAACTCTGAGATACAGACTATACGAATGCTTCTCGAATTGAAGAAACACATTGAATTTGACTTCCTCACATTGATTAATTTTTAAAAATGTATTTAGTGGAGTCTACAGGGTCTCACTACACAGATTGGACTCATAGTGATTCTCCTGTTTTTGGCTTCCCCAACACAGAGATTATAGGTGTGCGCCACCATGCCTAGTCTCAATCAATATCTTAGTGTGCCATGGGGTGGGGCTGGCACAGCATCTGGGGGATCCAACCCCAGTCCCTTTGTTGGCCCAAGCTATCTGGCTGGCCTACACTAATTAATTTCTTAATAATATTTCTTCTCTTATATCTTTCCTATTGTTTCCTTACTTTTCCATTCCTGTCTTAGTATTTCCATGAAATATACTCAAAGAGAACTGTATCAGTTTTATCTTATGTCCTGGGAAAATTCAAGCTGTATTAAAATAACAATTGGATTTTTAACTTCTATGTAATTGTGCACTGAGGATGATGACCAGTTCTATTGCATAAAAATGTATTTGCCTAGTTCTTGTTAGTCCTCATTATGTTTCCTCATAAAGAAGCTTCTGTGTTACCTTTTATTCTACAAAACAGATTATAACTTATGTATCTATTTACAAATGTGTGACTTCCTAATTAAACATATACTGTACCTTAAGTAAGAAAAAGGATTGCATTTTAATTGCAAATGAGTTACAGTGAGTAATGTTTCAGAGAAGTGCCTTGGAGTGAGGTAGTTAAGGCTTAATCCTCCACCTTTCCACAGCCTTGCTGTGAGATTTTGCCAAATCACCTGTGACCCACAGTTAATTTTCCTATCTGGAAAAAAGCATATAATTCCAATAATTTAAGAAAGCATTGAATTACTTAATAAAGACTAATTTCTCAACATGATATCTAGTATGCTTTAGGTACTTGGTAAATAATGGGTAATATCTTTTTCTTTATGTTCCACTCTAGAAAATATTTCCTCATATTTCATGTTTTATGTTTTATATCATACTTTTTTCTTCATAGGCTATGCAAACTTTCAGATATATAGTTTGTAGCCTTTAAATCTACTAATGTTTTACATCTTTTTTTTTCTGTATTTAGGACAGGGTCTGCAGGGTCTACAAGTTCTCAGTACATAGGTCAGACTCATAGTGATTCTCCTGTGTTCAGCCTCCCAAGAACTGGGACTACAGGCCTGTGCCACCACACCCAGTTGCAATTGCCCTCTCAGCATGCCCTGTGGGCAGGGCTGGAAGGCACGCTGGGGATCAAACATCAGCCAGTGAGCTCTACCTAAACAGGCATTTTAGTCTGCTCAGCTATCAGGCTGACTCTAATGTTTTACATCTTATAAAATTTTGTTTTCTTATATTTTGCTTGTATTTTTAAACATTAATAAAATATGTCAGTGATGCCTAATGTGCATTACTTTTCATATTGTAAACCACTAGAGATGTAAACTTTAATCAAGTATTTCACAATTCAAAGGAAGCTTGATCGATATTATTTAGAGATATTCATTTCCCACCAGGGAGATAGAGGACAGTTACAGTCCCAGGTCTCTAATTTGTTAATTACTTAACACATTTGTGTTTTTTTTATTTTTTGAGGCATTCAAAGACCTAAATTAACTTTGCCCAAACAATGACTCTACACTTGGATCTAGAGATGCCAAGAAAATTAGAAATATCTTGAGATGAACAAAAATGTAAATACAATTCTAAAACCTGAGTAATTAAAAGCAGGGTAAATGTTGATCCTTATTTTGGATTCCTCTCCTTTAGTACCTTAACTTTTAAGTTCATATAACTGTTAAGTTCAACAGAGGGATATTAATCCTTTAAGGAGTGTCTGTTTAGCAATCTTGCAGAAGATTTTTAGATTTGATTAGCCCTGAGTTTATATCAACTATTTTTTCCTCCCTTCATGACTGAAGATTCTAACCTAAGCAGTTTTCAGATTCCCTCATTTTGCCTCTGGCCTGTAAAAGTCCCCTTCATTGTCTTCAAGCAGCAGCCACTTTGATTCTAGCATAGCCTCTGTAAAGCACACACCAGCCTGAGAAAAAGCAATGATCTAAGTAGTGCTCTCAGATGGTGAAGACCTCTCTGGAGCCACTTTGCAAAACCAGAACTGCGACAATGACAAACCAGACTGAAGTGCAGCTCAGAAAGCCTTTACAAATTGGCCTCATTCCTTCTAAAGGTGCCAATCCCTTCCTATCAGATGAGCTGTGCCTGCTTCAACTGTACAAAGTTTCTAATCCATCTTTTTCTTGTGTTCTGATTCAGCCTCATAAATTAGCCTATGTTTTTCATTGATGCATCCTGTGACAAGACATCAAGGATCTGTCAAGACCAAGTTAAAATTCTGATCTCATTCTAAGATCAACAAATCCTGTCCAGTGACATTCCCAACTAGATCAATAGACTCAACTAGTCTTTTGTACATAATATTAATGTATTCATACAAGAAATGTATTACCTATGAAAACTATGATCCTTTTCATCATCACCTATAATGGTCTCCCATTTCACTTGAAGCATTCACTGACAAGATGATTCTTTATATTTTCTCATCAACCCAGAAAACACCTATCTGAAATCAAGATGCAAATTTATCAGTCTCTGACTCATGTTTGTTAATATGCTGTTCTCTTAGCTATTTGTTGCTCTTTGTCAAGCTAAATGATAACCATATTTTATATAAGGCTATTTATTTGAAAGCCAAAGAGAACTTGTTATTTGCTTACACAGTGACAGCACTGGACTAAGGGCATTAATTTATCCATGGATACCTAATGTCTCAACCTTCATTTGGTGATAGGCCTGTGTTATAATCAAAAAATTTTTCCAAGCTTTTTATTTTTAATGATAAAACATAATATTCTGTTTATTTATATAATATGACAATTCTAGTTTGTATAATTTTTGGATGTTTATGTTTTTTACTTTAAATAAAAATATTTAATATTTGAATATAAAGTATAATTTCATCCATTCCTTCTTATCAACATTTCATTGAGTGTACTAATGAAACTCTAGGTGAGAAAAATATTATAGGTAAATAGCTTCTTTTAGTTTTAATAGTCAAAATAAAGAATTTTAAATTAATTTTCTAAATTTCCTATTATTTTTCAATCCAATTACTCTAGAATGATGCTGTATAATAAACATTTCAAAAAGATAATAGACAAAAATTGTCATACCTCCATTATTTTGAGAAAGTTTAATTTTAAGAATTTATAATACTGTTCATGATCGATTTAGCTATTTCTCTTTTCAGAACATTACTGAATCTGTTCTTATTTTCATGTGAATCACATTGAATTTAAATTATTGTCATTTATTTGGAAAAGTGCAAACTTGCTATAATACACATTCTACTGTGGAATTGCTTTGGTTTTTTTGTTTTATGGTAACATTAGATTATATCTTTTTAAAAGTAATGAAAGGAAATATCAGTTTGAAATATTCTCACATATTCTAGCAGATTCAGTTCCCATTTTCACATCGGTTTCTTCTAATCAAGCCTTTGAGGACATTATTTTTGCTGAGGTACATTTTGTTTTCCAAGCATTAAGTAAATATTATAATTATTTGAACAGCTAAAATTTTTAGAGAAACAAAACATAGTCATTCTTACATTTAACTATTAAAAGTAAAGAACATCAACATAAGAATATATTTTAGACATGTTAATAGACTTTAGGAAAAAATACTCAAGCTTTAGACACAGATTATTACTTTTATAAAGCAGCATTCTTTCTTCATACAGTTATCAAGAAATTTAGAAAAGATTAGTAAAATCTTAAATTTTTAATTTTCATAATAAGATGAATTATCTTATCAATGCACATGTCACGTTACTGTGTTTCTGTTTAACAATTGTGTATTTCTCTTAAAAACAGTATCATCAAAATACCATGAATACTTAGCAAATAATTCAATATTTAAAATAAATTCTTAGGTATATAAATTCAGAAATCTCTCTGTTGCTAACACCAATCTGATAGAAATCTCTACTTAGACTGGATCAAAATTTTAGTGTAGCATGTTGTGCACAATTACAAAATTTTAGTTCTGTTGTGCCTAACTTTACTCCAGTACCTTAAGCCAGTTGATCAACCTCTGTGCTAGTCCAAACGCTACACTAACTCACTCGTGAGATGCAGAGTGCAAAACATCAATTCCTCGCACATACACGAGTGTACTAGTGGCAAAATACTCAATCTTCTCCATTTATTAACATTGTTACATAGATGTGTCATGAAACATATCTTTACAGATATTTGGCAAGGTCACTAGACTTTACTAATTAGTTCTATAATTGGACAAGATGTTACAACATAATCAGAAACTACAAACACATGTTTTAATCTTAGTTTCTGCACGATATGCCGACACTAGTGAGCACCTAAGACACAGGCCTCACATGTCTTCTTTATGTTAATGGTGTGGACTACCAAGTTCATCACAGAATGGCTCAGGGATTAGAATTTGGGTGATAATGAACATTTGCATACTACAGAGAAGCAACACTTTTTGAAAATCAATTAATAGCAATACAGTACCTAATAATTATCTTTCCAAATTCAGTTAGAAGCTAATTTTTAAATTATTCTCTAGATAGAGGTGCTTGAAATCCAAATATGAGATATTCACTCATGTTTATTTGTCCTATCATTTGGCTCAAGTAATGGATTCGTGAAACCTTATGGAGATACAGAGGCTGGCATGGGGGAGCAGCAGTGGTGGAACAATGTTTGTGAAAACAAAAGTTTTCACAAGGGACTTCAAATTCTCCAAAGAGAGTTCTCTATGGGAACATGTGCAGTTTAATAATTAAATTAACTGAGAAACAATTTCGATGCCAACAGTTTCACACACATCCCTCTTATGCTTCTCTGTAAATCTACATTAGCTACTTGCATTGTTTCTAGACAAATAAGATGTATATTTTTAAAGTTTATATCTTATTTATCATTGTTCAGTTAGTATATGAAGGATCCCATACAATTGTCTGTGCCGACACATTGTAGAGTCCTGCTCCATTAGATTCAGAATCTTTCCTTCTACCTACCACAACTCAGAGATCAAGTTCTGCTCCTCAAGTGAAAGTTTGCATTTGAGCATAGTCAAAATGAAAATCCTAACTTCAGAGCTCTCATTTCGGATGATAGACATTGTTCCATTGGCAAGCGTTGATTAGTTGTGACTGAGAGCTCTAGGGGGGGTGGGTGAGACTGTGTAAAATGATGAATAAATAAGAAATGTGGGTGTCTTGACTGCCAGGTTATTTCCTGTGTGTCTTGCTGAAATGAACAAATGTTGAACAAACTTTTGTATGAGTAAAAATAATAAAATTGCAAAATAGTCATTTAAGTGGAAATGAAGCTTCATATTTCATTTTGTTTTAATTACTCTAATTTTACATTAAAGTTTAAAATAAATACATAAAATGATAGCAACAATACGATTTCTGTCAATATTTCAGAAATGACAGAAGTGATAAATTAAAGTGCCAGCATTCTAAGAATGAGAGGTGATGCAATTCTTTTGGAGCAAAAGTTCTGTTTGGACTGTCAAGACTAAGACACAGTTCCACAAATAGTGACAGGCCCTGCAGGCTGGAGATAGTTACTCCTCAAAGGACACAGCGTTCCCATAATTAGTTCTCCCTCTTTGCTCCTCATCACATCCTATTCTAGGAGGAGCGTGCCAGGCACTCTCAGGCCCACCTATGACAGATGCGAGCGTGGGATCTGGGTGACTGCGTGCGGGAGTCTTTGCGCGAGTCTGCGTGAGCAGCAATGCATCTGGTCGCATCCATGATTAATCTTTCCAGGTTGTACGCATATATTTTATGATAACATTTTAAATGGACGCTCCAATTTTTTGGTAACCATTTCAAAGTTTTAGGCCTTATTTTCCAAAAAACTTTTTATAACTAGTTCAGTGAAGCTCACATTATTATTTTTGGTGAGAGATGATCTCTTACATTCTTGAAAACGTAACTTAGTTTCTAAAAATAGTATCCATTATGTGAGATATATTTAAGCAATTTAGAGACTTGCTATCCATCTCTTGAAATTGCAAAAGAAATCACATGTTCGTTTCTATTCCATGATTGCAGGAAAAAGTTTTTCGAAATCAAGTAATCTTTGCTATTATGGATTTACTATTTCTTAAGATATCTAAAATACTTACCTATAGAACATTAATCTGTTAAATATTTGATATATTTAATTATTTTATGTTACATATGCCTGGAAATTTTATGTTCTCATTAAACATTTGTTTGTTTCTCAGATGTATAATAGAACAACTATATCTTGCCCTCTGGCATAGAATAAATCAATACCATCCACTGGGATAGCCATGTTTTATCCTGAAGAGCATATATTTTCCAACAGATGGTTTTGTATGATTTGTACTAATCTCACTTATCCTTGTAAAATGTTAAGCTGTGAAAAATATTTAAAAAAACAACATTTTTTCTAATATGAACAATGCTACAGCATTGATAAATTATATTAGTTGAATGTGAATTAGGATATTCAAGGAACTGTTCACACCTTGCAAAGTGAATTATTTAGTTGAAGAATTAAAAATGTATTTAATAGGGTCAGGCAAATAACTCAATAGATTATAGTACCTACAAGCAGGCACAGGGGCCAGGGGTTTGATCCCTGGGCCTGCTGTAATGGCCCTGCCCCAGGGCACAATGAGATGGCAATTGAGACTGGGCGTGCTGGTACACTCCACTAATCCCAATACTTGGGAGGATGTAAACAGGAGAATCACCATGAGTCTGATCCAGTAGTGAGACCCTGAACACCCTGTAGACCCTTCCCTAAAATACAGAAAAAATTTAAAAATGTGTTTATTCAAAGACAATAACAAGGGGTAAAAGATATTTATCCCTAAAGATGGCTTATATAATTTGTAGATATGTTCACATTTTCTAACAAAAATATTTGAGAATATAAAACTAAAACATCATCTAGATTTTTTCCTCTCAGGGAATAAAGCAAAGATTTATGTAATGGTTTTTATCTGGATTCATTCATTTTGAATTCAAACATGGCTTTGATTTTTGCTACTATAGCTTTATAGAGTTTTTGCAACTGGGTATTATAATAATAATACTAGATTCTCACTTTTGAGTTAGGGTTATTTTGTTCATTGTGTGGGTCCTAATTTT
>NW_004524726.1:1230983-1244757 GCF_000260255.1 Octodon degus
ATGTTTACACATAAGTCCAAAAGTCTCACCATATACAACCTTGAAGCAGAATATTCCCACAATATTCCCTTTCCTGTCTTTTGGTTTCATTCACCATCCACTTCTTTTTGAACAACCATCTACCCGAGAGACTTCAAAGCAGCAACTGGCATGTCATGACAAGCAGACTGTATTCAGAGAACCAGAATGACAGGCACTCCAAACATGAAACTACTATTACAGATTACCATCTGCAGTGCAGTTGCTTAGTTCACAGGTATCAGTATATATAGTTAGTCAGGATGAGAATCTTGCCAATTAACTGCTAGATTAAAAAAATCTTCTGGAGATTTTCGGGATCATTGTCTTGCCACTTCTATATATAAATGTATGTCCTGACATTGTCATGTTTCCTAGCTCTTCTCCTTTCCCTCTCATGATAAGTTAGTCCTCAAGATCATGCTTCCCTTTTACTTGTATTATACCTTTCTATTTGTATTTCTTCTTTTGAGTTCTTATACTAGGGAAACTATACGATATTTACAAATATGGCTGAGTGTGTTTGTAGGGGCTTCGGCATCTTCTAATCTATTTCATTAATCATCAGGTCTATTTTTTTTGCAGTACTATTTATTCACTTCTTCTTTCCTATATTTATTTCACTTATGAGTATATGTTCAAGGGGCATCCACTTCAATATAAAGGCTTCGAGTTTATCATTATTAATAGCTGAATAATACTCCATTGTGTAAAAATGCCACATCTTTTTCAACCATTCCTAAAGTAATGGGCATCTTGGTTGTTTCCAAGATTTGGCTATCACAAATTGTGCTGCTATAAACATAGGCACATATATATCACTATGATAAGATGTTTTCAGATCCTCTGGGAAAATTCCCAGTAGAGGAATAGCTGGTTTAAATGGGATTTCCAGTCCAACTTTTCTAAGGAGTCTTCATACAGATTTCCATAATGGTTGCACCAGTCTACATTCCCACCAGCAGTGGAGAAGGGTTCCTTTTTCCCCACAACCTCTCCAATATTTGTTGTTGGGTGATTTCCTTATGATAATCATTCTTTCTGGGGTGAGATGATATCACAATATTGTTTTAATTTGCATTTCACGGATGGCTAGTGCTGTGGAGCATTTTTTCCTATATTTATTCACTTCTTTAATTTCTTCCTTTGAGAAGTGTGTGTTCATCTTGGATGCCCATTTCTGGATTGGGTTTTTAAATTTTGGGGCCCTAGTGCTTTTTAGTTCTTTATAAATTCTAGAGAGCAGACCTTTGTCTGAGTACTTATTTGTCATGATTTTTTTTTCCAAATTTGCGGGTTGCCTTTTCACTTTGTTGGTAATTTTCTTTGACGTGAAAAACCTTCTCAGTAAGAGCAGGTCCCAGTTGTTAATTCTTTCAATTGTTTTCCATGTGATTTGATTTCTGTTCATGAACTCTTTGCCTATGTCTTCAATAGTTCCTCCTACTTTCTCTTCCAGGAGATTTAGTGTCTCTGCTTTAATGTTTAGATCTTTAATCCATTTTGAATTTAGTTTATTGCATGGTGATAGACCTGGGTCAAGTATGAATTTTTGGCATGTAGAGAGCCAGTTTTTCCAGCACCATTTGTTAAAGAGACTGTCTTTCTTCCAGTGAGTGTTTGGCACCTTTGTCAAAGATAAGGTGGCTGAGTGTGTTCGTACGGGCTTCAGCGTCTTCTAATCTATTTCATTGATCATCAGGTCTATTTTTTGCACTACTAAGTTGATTTTATCACAGTAGCGTTGTAGTATAATTTCAAGTCTGAAATTTTAATGCCTCCTGCCTTGTATTTATTGGCCAGGATTGCCTTTGCTATTCTAGGTCTTTTCTGGTTCCAGATAAACTTTAGGAACGATTTCTCTAGCTCTGTGAGGTGTGTCGGTGGTAGTCTGATAGCGATTGCATTAAATCTGTACAGCATTTTGGAAGTATGGCCATCTTCACAATATTGCTTCTTCCTATCCAGGAGCTTGAAATTTCTTTCCATTTTCTGAAATCCTCTATGATCTCTTTTTTCAGAGTACTGTAATTTTCCTTGAAAAGGTCTTTGACTTCTTTATTTAGATGAATTCCAAGATACTTCATTTTCCTCGTTGCTGTTGTAGAAGGTATTGTTTCTATAATTTCCCTCTCAGTGTGTTTGTTGTCTGTGTAGAGGAATGCTATTGACTTTTGGTTATTGACTTTATAACCTACTATGCTACTGAATTTCTGTATTAATTGTAGTAGCTTCTTGGTAGAGTTTTTTGGGTCTTTCAAGTAAAGTATCATGTCCTCTGCAACTAATGATAATTTAACTTTTTCTTTACCTATTCTTATTCATTTATTTCTGTCTCTTGTCCAATGGCTGTAGTTAATGATTCCAGAACTATATTGAATAGGAGTGATGATAGAGGACATCCTTGTCATGTACCAGATCTAAGAGTAAAAGATTTCAGTTTTTCCCTATTTAGGATTATGTTAGCTGTTGGGTTTTCAAAAATGGCTTTTGCCAGATTGAAGTAGAGGCCATCTATTCAAATTTTCCTTAGGACTTTGAACATGAATGAGTGTTGGTCTTTGTCAAATGCCTTTTCTGCATCAATGGAGATGATCATGTGGTTTTCAGTTTTCCCTCTATTGATATAGTGTATTACATTGATAGATTTTCGAATATTGAACCATCCTTGCATCCCTGGGATGAATCCTACCTGGTCATGGTGTATGATCTTCTTGATGATTTGCTGTATTCTATTTGCTAGGATTTTATTGAGGATTTTGAACTCTATGTTCATGAGAGAGATCGGCCTGTAGTTCTCTTTCTTAGTTGCATCTTTCCCTGGTTTTGATATCAGTATAATACTTGCCTCCAGGAATGATTTTGGGAGTATTGCTTTCTTTTCAATTTCATGAGGAGTTTGAGGAGTATAGGGACTATATTTCCTGTTAATGTCTTGTAGAATTCAGCTGTGAATCTATCCGGACCTGGACTTTTCTTTGCCGGTAGGTTTTTAATTATATCTCATTTTTCATTGGCTGTTATTGGGCTATTGAGAGTGGTTATATATTGTCAATTCAGTTGTGGTAATTTGTACCTTTCTAGGAATCTGTCCATTTCTTCTGTGTCTTTTATTCAGTGAAGGTAAAGATTCTCAAAGTAGCTATTGATAATCGTCTGAATTTCAGCTGGGTCTGTGGTAATTAGAACCTTTTCCTTCCTTATTGCCCTTATTTGAATTTTTCCTTTCTTCTTTTTGATGAGGTTAGCTAGAGGCTTATCGATTTTATTTAATCTTTCAAAGAACCAGTTTTTAATTTTTTTTAGTTCTTTGAATTGTTTTCTTCATCTCAATTGAATTAATTTCTGCTTTATTCTTTATGATTACTTCCCATCTTTTGGCTCTGGGTTTGGTTTGTTGTTCCTTTTCTAGTTGTTGAAAGTGCAGCATTAAGGTATTTATTTTATTTATTTGTTCCCATTCTGTTTTTCTAATGTGTGAGTTCAGAGCTATAAATTTCCCTCTGAGAACTGCTTTCATCGTATCCCATAAATTCAGATAAGTTGTGCTTGAATTTTCATTGATTTGTAGATATTTTTGAATTTCTTGTTTAATTTCATCTGTGACCCATTGGTTGCTGAGTAGGGTGTCATTTACTTTCCATGTATTTAAGGTTTTTTTCTGGTTTCTTTTGTCATTTATTTCCAGTTTTATTTACTGTGTTCAGATAATGTGCATGGATAATTTCTGTTTTATTACATATACTTAAGCATGACCTATGTTTCAGTATGTTGTCTATTTTAGAAAATGATACATGTGCAGATGAGAAAAATTTGTATTGAGCTGTTCTTCGGTGGAACACTCTGTATATGTCCACCAAGTCCATTTGTTTCAAGCTCTGATTCAGTTCTGTTATTTCTTTGCTAAGTTTTTGTCTGGTTGACCTATATTTATGAATTTTACCTCTTCCTGTTGAATTTTTCCTCTAACCATTATATAGTGGCTTTCTTTATTTCACTTGATCATTCTTTTTTTAAAGTTGAGACTTCTGAGAAAAGGATTGCTATATCTGCTTTCTTCTGAGGTGCTGTGGCGTGTAATATTATTTTCCATCCTTTAACTTTCAGCCTATGAATGTCATTATGAGTTGAATATGTTTCTTGTATACAGCATATTGTTGAATTTTGTTTCTTAATCCACTGTTCCAGTCTATTTCTCTTAATTGGTGAATTGAGTCCATTTACACTGATGGTTAGAATTGAGATGTATTGGCTTAAGTTTGACATGTTATTTTCTCATTGTCGTTTACTCATTTTTCTCCTGTGTTAAATTGGTTGCCCTATTTAGTTGGTTGCTTCTGATTCCATTCTTGTAGTTCTGATCATTTTGGTCCCCCTCTAGAACATCTTTCAGGAGCCTGTGTGGCGTTAGCTTTTGTCATCATGAAATTCTTTAGTTGTTCTTTTTCTTGGAAGTATTTAACTTCTCCATTAAACTTGAAAGTGAGTTTTGCAGGGTGTTGTAGTCTGAGCTGGAATTTGTTTTTATAGAGGACTTGTTCTCTGCTACATGCTCTTCTTGCCTTCATGTTTTGTGAAGAGAAGTCGGCTATAATTCTGATGGGTTTTCCTTTGAATGTGATCTGCTTCTTTCTCTAGCGGCTTTCAGTATATTATTCTTGTGCTGAATTTCTGGGATCTTGACTATCATGTCTTGGTGTGTTTTTCCTTGGGTTGAGGTTACTTGGCATTCTTTATGCTTCAGTTACCTGAATGTCAGGTTGTTTCCTCATATTTGGGAAGTTTTCTGCTATTACTTCTGCCCATATTTTTTTAATGTCATTTGTATTGAGTCCTTCTTTCTCATTGATGCCTATTAGTCTCACATTGTTCATCTTTGCATTATCTTGCAGGTGATTGATTATTCTTTACTGCATCCTCATTGTTTTTAAGAGATCCATTCTTACCTTTCCACTACCTGCACCAGCATCTTCAAGATCTGAAACTCTGTCTTTACTTTCACTTAAAGGTTTTTGCAAGCTTGTGATTGAGATTTTATTTTCCTCTATATCTTTTTGACTCTGCTTCATGCAATCTCTTTCTTTCCTGTATTGCTCATTCAAGGAATCTGTCGTTTTTCTAATCTCCTCTATTTTTTTTTTATCAATGTCTTCTTTAGAAGCAGTTATAAATTCTTTTACTGCAGTGTTTTTTTCAGATTGGGTTTCCTCCCTATGTTTCTGTAGTTGCTTCTTTATTTCAGATGCTATGAGTTCTGAGAATTCTTTTTTTATTTCAGAAAATAATTGCGCTCTGAGTTCCTCTATAACTTTCTGCTGTTGCTTATTTATTATCGACACTATTAATTCATGCATTTGAGCCAAGCTAGTGTCCTCTGCACTTGTTCTGGATGGGCATTAGGTTTCCTCCATATGTTTCTGAATTGGATTCTTTATTGCAAATGTTATTAATTCAGGGATTTCTTTTTTTGTTTCCAATCTGAGTTCCTCTATACCTTTCTGCAGCTGTTTCTTTATTTCAGAAGCCGTTGATTCATTGATTTCAGCTGTGTTATTCCCAGTTTGCTCTGTGTTCATGTCCTCTGCACTTGTTATGGGTGGGCTTGGGTTCTGAGGTTTCATTTTGTTCCTTCTCTTCATTTTGTGTAGCACTGTCTTCTGACCTTTCTTGTATATTTTGTTGCAGTTATAACCATAGCAAGTATTGAAGTTCAGGTGCATATCTACAAAGTTTGGATTTATTCAGCTGTGCCTGGCTTGGGTCTGGCTGCTCTGCTCAGCTCCTTCCTGCTGCTGCTCTTGAGGGTGAACCTGTTGTACCCCTCTGGCAAGATTTTCTGCTCCTGGACTAGCTGGATGGTTCTATCCTCTACACTCTCTGCTGGGATTGCAGCTGCAGGTATTCACCCCAGGCCTGTATGCCAGGCCTGAGCTGAGCCTAGAGAGGACAAGGTGGAGTAGCAGGGAGAGTCAGCTCTCCCACACACTCACTAAGCCTGGGCTAGGATGGGTCTGGGGGTTCCTGGAATGGGGCAGAAATTCCTACTCTGCTGACGGGGTGGGTGGAGTGCTGCGGAGTGGTGTGATCCTCCCAAGGGGGTAGAAGAGGATCTCACCTACACTTCACCTGTGCTGGGACCAGTAGTAAGTCCTGCCAGCGCAGGGTAGCCAGAAGCTCTCCCATACACTCACTGGACCTGGGCTAGGACTGGTTCTGGGGATCGGAACGTGGCAGAATTTCCTACTGGGGGGGCGGGGGGGGGGAGGTGCTGAGAAGTGGTGAGGTTGTCCCAAGGGGGTGGAAGAGGTTCTCACCCATGCTGAGCCTGGGCTGGGACCACTTGTAGGTCCCGCCAGCGCAGGTTAGCCAGAAGCTCTCCCACACACTCACCTAACATCATTAATTCTTAATCCATGAGTATAGAGGTCTTTTCTAATTTCATCTTTAATTTTATAATTTTCTTTTCTTAATGTTAATCGAAGAGGTCTTTCACATATAAAACATTTTTAAATGTTTATTTTTTATGACCCTATGTACATCGGCAAATTTTTAAGTGCATCTATCTCTAAAACTTTTTATCTTTTCTAATTTTGACTTTTTGTTAACTTTTGTTTATGTATTTGTCAGGGTTTGACTATTCGGATTGGACTGGTAGTGATCCTCCTGTTTTCAGCTTCCCCAGCATGTGATTACAGGCATGCACTCCCATGCCAGGACTTGGAGGCTGGCTCAGCATGCCTAGGAGTGGGGCCAGAGTGGCATGTGGTTCCAGAGATCAAATCCTGTTCCCCATGCTTGCCTAAGCAGGGAATTAGTCTGCTGAGGTATCTCACTGGCCCTATCTATTTTCAACTTTGTATTCATTTAATGCAAAATTATCATTTCTTGCTTTTGACACACTTGCAATGTCCCTTGTTCCTATATTTATTACTTTTTCTACATTACTACATTCTTCTTTATTGCTTATTAAGCCAATTATTTCAGTGTTTAATTTTAGCATTAACTTTTTGATATATGCTCATTGTGCACCTCCAACAAGTTCCTTGACAACGGAGCCCTTATCTCAGGATACTTATGACAAACTAGGGTCTGTCACACAGTAGTAGTCCACTGCATGTTTCCTAATCATTTCCCATAGGCCAAAGTTTCCCACCACATGAATTGAAATAGTTAATTTTGTCCAAACTGAGCTCCTCCTCTCAAACATTAAGGAAAGAAATTGCAAACAAACAAATAAACAAAGGATGTTGGGAGTGTTTTTAATGGAAATATGGAGAAAAAGGAAAAAGCCTCCTGGTTTCTTTAGTATAGGAATACAGACTGTGAAGTTTCTATATGAAACATTTCATAGACAAAATCTTTTTATAGATAATTGAAACATGAGTGTTGCACAGCTGTATAGAAGCAACCATCACAGGTAGCTCTGCTAATATAAAAGGACCAATTAAAATTCAAGGTTAATAACCCAGTCACTCAACATATAGGGTTTGAAGTAAATGAGATGTGAAAGCAAAACTGGTTATTTTACACCTTTGGTTCCTAGCTACTTTGGAGATTCATAGGGAATGGCTGTAACTCCCTTCAGTAAGGATGGGATTGAAGTTCTTGTTGCCCAGGAAAATTCAATCTTGGTTCAAATTTCTAGCTTTCAGTTGTGCTTATTTTAATTACCAACATGGCAGATCATCCACTCTCCCAGGCTCTTCCACTAGTTAGCTAACTAAATAAATTAATTTCAATATAGTTCAGTAGTCCATAATAGTAGTGGGGCCTGGGGAGATAGCTCAGTAGAATAAGTGCTTGCCTGGAAAGCGCAAGATACTGGGTTCAATCCCTGGTTACACCAAAAACAAAACAAAACAAACAAACAAGCAAAAATAAACCACATAATAGGAGTGGGTTTTCCATAGCACCGGCAATGTCAGAAATTGTTGACTTGAGCCTTTTACATTTCAGCATATTAATATGGCTTTACTTTTTATACTTTTTTTTATCCTTCTCAGCTGGATGGTTAAAATCAAGATAAAACAAGAGCTATATAACAAGAAATGTAACTTTAGTATCTGATACGGTCACCTACAATATTTAAATGACAATGGAATACCCTTCTCTGACAAAACTAAACCAAAAAAGGAGATATGAAGGAACGACCATTTTGTATCTGTATATTCAAAATAGTTACGTTAGATATACAGGTACTTTCTCTTAATTAAATGAATGGAAAGATTTGTTCTAGTGGTGTTTGTGGACAGGATGTCATGTCTTCCTCTTATACTATGAATAACAGCTATTAAGACAACAATATGCAATGTATTAATTATTGAAACTGTCCCACTTAAAGTTTAACATATCAATACTTGATGGAAAATATCTGTTCCATTTATGCCTAAGATGTTTGATATTCAGACAGATAATTAGGTTAAACCCAACCGCATATCTTGTAGGGTAATAATAAGCTTCTCTTCTGGAGGGTTAACAACCTAAGTTTGCAGATCAAAAATTAAAGAAAAAACAAGGGCTACAAGGAGAGCCAATATTTTGGCCTTAGCCTTTCAAAGTCATTGAAGACTCAGAACATAGGAGAACCTATACTATAACATCATATAGCGTAGTGTCCCAAAATTTCTGATCAAGGAGATTATGGGGATACATAGGAATGTGATCGATGATGTAGAGTGTGCCTAAGGAGAGTCACATGGAGAGAAAATAATCTCTCAGGCTTTCACAGAGAGCAACTTGATCAAGTAATGGCCATGACTCATCTACATAGCTGACACTGACAAAGGATCTACAGACTGTGGTCTAGGGTTTCTGGGGAAATCCTGAAGTGACTTGACTGACCTTATCAAATACAAAAGTTATATTTCTTCTTATATAGGTCTTACTTCATCTTGTTTATAACCATCCAGCAGAAAAGTATAAAAACGAGGTATGCGAGGTGAAGACATGTTGGTAGGCTGGGCTGTAAAAGGCTCAGGTCAACTACTTCTGACATTGCCAGTCCTGTGGATGACCCACTACTATTATGGACTACTGGACTATTTTGTAATATTGCTGAATTCATGCACCTACAATATTTAAATAACAATGGAATACCCTTCTCTGACAAAACTAAACCAAAAAAGGGGATGCAATTGAATGACCATTTTGTATCTGTATATTCAAAATAGTTAGGATAGATATATAGCTACATTTTCTTAATTCAATGAATAAGTTTGTTCTAATAGTGTTTGTGGACAGGATGTCATGTCTGCATCTTGTACAATGAATAACCACTGAGACAACACTGTGCAATGTATTTATTATTGAAACTGTCCTACTGATCAGTTTTGAAACTGTATCATTGCTATTTGTTTCTCAATAAAATTATTAAAAAAATTAAAAAAGTAAATTAATTAATTTGTAAAAAAAACCTTATACTACTTATCCATTCATGATTCTCTAGTCAAATTTCTTCAAGATTCATCCTTTTTGAGCAGGTACCAGTACCTCTTTTCTTCTTGAAAAAAGATTTTCTTTTCCTATTAAAGTGAACTAATAGTTCATCACATGTATATACCACATTTATTTGTATGTGCTTTACTCAGTATACACTTAGGGGCTTCTCAAATTATTTGGCTTTTGTGAAAAATAGTGGCACAAATATGAATGTAAAAATATTTGTCCGGGTCGTTGCTTTTAATTCCACAGGGCATCTGTCCAGAAGTGGGCTTTCTGGACCATTTGGAATTTGTATGTACCATTGATTTGATCTTGTTGAGGAACATCCTTTTGCATCATTTTGCATTCTCCTCAGCAATATAAGATAGTTTATAATCCTTCACATCCTCTTCAACTCTGACACTCTAATTTCTCTTGAATAACATCCATTCTAAGAAGTAAATTTATATCTCATTGTAAAAATATTTTAACGACTTTATTGATGACTATGCTTCAGAATGAAATTTCACATTAAGCTTTTGTTATGGTTTATATCTATGATATCTGATGAGCCTCTTGCTCTCACTCTTTTTTAGATATCTTGCCCTCAGGGCTGCCATGGCATGTGGTGCCAGGGATCAAACCTCAGTCCTCTGTGCCTTCCTAAGTTTGCCTAAGCAGGTGCTTTAGACCGCTGAGCTATCTCCAAAGCCATGCTCTCATATCAGCAATTTTGAAGACAGATGAATTGTAGGAGCTCTTAGACATGTTTATTGAGAGCTAGTGTCTGCTTAGAAGAAGTGAGACACTGGGAGAGTGGCTTGGATGGCTTTATAATTCTCTGCAAAACCACCAATATTGATTGCTTCCTGGCTGCCACTCCATAGGCAGCTCTTCTTCCTGCATGTCTCTGTGTCATGGTGTCTTGCTGTGAACCCTGAAGATGGGCTGAAGTATGCACCAAAATAAACCTGTTCATTTAGTTGCAGGTGCCAGGTGTTTTGTCCCAGTGATAAGGAAAGTTACTAAGATAGCATGTTTTTCTTTTCTTTTCTAACCAGGTCTGGCCATGGAGTTTATACCAAACTTGCTTGCCCTATCTGGCTCTGGCTGGACTCAAACTCAGGGCAATTCTTCTGCCTCAGCTTACCAAGTGCTGATATAATAGCCATGTGCTACTGTGTCTTGCAAGACAACTTTTCCTTAAATAAGTTGATCACTATTTCTGGAGCATTGCCAATTATATTACAGTATTGTTATTAGAGGAATTCTATGATATCATATTAAAGAATTTCCTTTATTTATTTATTTTTATGTTTTGGCGGTACTGGGGATTGAACTCAGGCCTTTGCACTTGCCAGGCAAGTGCTTATTCCACTGAGCTATCTACTGGGCCCTTTGATTTAAATCACAATGACAATGTTATTTCCTTTTTCCTTTTCCCTGTACCATCAATTATTATTGTTCTGTCATCCCTCCCCACAAACCCTAGTTATAATTTTATAAATCGTCCTAGTATTCTGTATCTAAGACATCATAAGATTTTGTCATTTGGTGTTCAACATGAGATATTACATTGTGTATACAGTTTTACAAATCTCTTACCTCAGTGAAATAAGATTCTTTCTCTCTCTCTCTGTCTCTCTCTCTCTCTCTCCTGTCTTTGACAGACAAGTTCTCTCTATGCAGTTCCAGCTCACCTCTAACTCACTTTGAAGCCCAGTCTGGCCTTGAACTCACAGCTGCCTTCCTGCTTCAGTCTCCCAAGTTGCTGGACTACGGATGTGTGCCATCATGTCCAATTCTCGGTGAGATTTTTCTTTCTGTTTCCATTCATGCTTAACAATTTCTAACACATTGTATACATATGTGGTATTTTTTTCTCTGTGCCTTTGAATGTATCATGAGTTTTGCTAATGAGATTTGCACAAAAGTGGAGAAAAGTAAGCTTTCATATAGCACAAGAAGGAGGGATATATTGTAAGTATATTCAAAAGATGTATATGTTAACTATACAAAGGTCTGCTTGAATTATGACATTTTGGCAAGAGGAAAAAGGACAAGGTTTTACAGAATGTTTCTATTTCAATTAGATAGAAAAATTGTTTCATTTACTTTAGTTTATCATAAAATATTCTTTGTTCAACTATATATACTGAATCTCAGAATATAGTCATTGTCTTACAAACTTTGAATTAAATTTTAATGCATATTTTTCAATACTACTGATTTAAAACAATCCAAAATATTTGAAAATATCACATTTTCCCAGATATATTAGTATCCAATTTTGATAGTTATAGGAGACCATTCTGGTTAATAGTGTGAGATCTAATGCTACATGAATCCAAATAAAACTGCATTGCTTGGGGTCGGGGAGATGGCTTAGTGGAATAAGCCCTTCCCTGGCAAGTGCAAGGGCCTGAGTTCAATCCCTGGTTCCACGAAAAACAAACAAACAAACAAAAACTGCATTTCTTTTACTATCTCCCAATTTAAAGCAAGGTGCATATATGACTATGTCATATAATACCATGTTGAAAATATTTAGTTCATAAAAATTTATTCTTTTATTGATTTGAAAATCAGGTGACTCTCTGGGACTATATTTGCTTAGTACAGTATAAGGCCCTGGGTTCCATCCCTAGTACTACAGAAAATAAGATTAGATGCCACCATACTTTCAGAACTACACTTAAGATCTGCCATATCATTGAATTCTTAGAAATCCAAGTTACGTCAGCACCTGCCTCACTTGAAAATGTGCCTATGTAGGACTGGCAATGTCAGAATTTGTTGACTTGAGCCTCTTACAGCTCAGCATATTAACATGGCTTTAACTTTTCATACCTCGTTTTTATACCTTTCTGCTGGATGGTTAAGACTAGGATAATGCAAGACCTATATAACCAGAAATGTAACTTTTGTATCTGCCAAGGTCAGGATTTACCCTAAAATTCTCTACCACCATTTGTAGATCCTTTGTCATTGTCAGCCATGTGGATGAGTCATGGCCATTGCTTGACCAAGTTGCTCTCTTGGTCAAGCCTGAGAGAATGTTTTCTGTCCTTGTGACTCTCCTTAGGCACACTCTATATCATCAATCACTTTCCTCAGTCAAAAACTTCTGTAATGGCCAGTTTACAGGTTTAGTTTTATAATGATTTTAAATTAGACAGTTTATTGCTTAAGTCTGCACAGTATGTTCTGGGAAAATAAGGTATTTTAATAAAGATATTTTAAATTCTTTTTTATTTGTGAGCCAAAACTAAATACTAAAAATGTAAATTTTCTGTTATACATTTGCATAACTCTATTGCTTATCTATGAAAATAATTCTTCGTAACATGTACTGTAAGTGTGAATGTTAAAGCTGGGAAATAGTTTGCAGTCACTATCAAATCCCCTTTGTGCAGCTGGTTTAAAGTTGTTAAAATCAGAAGTCACACTAAATACGGCCTTGTGTAGTCTCTTCTGGTACATCTTACTGACAGAACTCCCTGTACAGTTCAGGCTGACACTAAACTCGACAGGATCCCCTGCCTGAGCTTCAAGAGGGCGGCAATTGCCACATGTGCCGACATGCCCTCTCTCTTGCATTTAATTGTTTCATTCATTTTTTTTGCTATTTCTTTTAACTCTGTGTCTTTTACACAGGTGTTGATGTTAGTCAGGTAGTTGCCTTCCCCAGAAATTATGTGCTTTATAAGCATTGATTAACAGCACTATTTACTGACTTCATTTATACTGTTAAATTTCTGGAAGTTAATCATCTAGGTAGCTTGAATGTTCCCAAATTTAGGACATGTTTTGAAGTGTGCAAAAAATTGAATGATCTGTGCCTTGTCACATTGAAAACAGTATCCACTGAGAATGCAAGTATATACTCGTCAGGCTTTAGGTTTGATAGAGATGTTAAGGCAAAGTAAAGTTGATATATTAATAATACTTAGATATACTTAAGTTCCAAATCATAGTCCATTTTTGTAAAACATAAATGATGTTAGAGACTGGGTGTGGTGGTGTGCACCTGTAATCCGAGCACTTGGGAGGCTGAAAACAGGAGGATTTCCATGAGTCCAATCTGTGTGGTGTGACTCTGTAGACACTGTACTCAATACATAAAAAAGAGAAAAATTGTTGTATCCATTCTTAATAATGCCTTTCTTTGAGAAATACTAAGCGATGATCTAATATATAGACATTTTAGCAATATTTTCCGGATTTCCTGTTCTTGGCTCTGATCTTGGTTATTTTATGCACAATGTTATCAGATTCATTATTTCAGTTACATAGGAAAACATATTAGAATAAAATAGAAATAGATAATATTGCA
>NW_004524726.1:1244913-1247965 GCF_000260255.1 Octodon degus
TTTTATAAGACACTATAATTTTTTAATTTTTTTTCCTTTTTAAAAAAATGTATCTTAATACACGTTTGGTCAAATTAGATATAATTATTTATTACCTCGTTAATTCTGAAATTATTTTATAACATAAATGATTTGCTTGCAAATAATTTCCCTAGTTCCAAACTTACTTCTTCATTTTTAATGATTATTAATTATTGGACCAAAAATTTGTAACATTTCAGCATGTATTTTTTAAATATCTATACTTGAGAAAAATTATTTGAGAAAAATCTGGATCTTGACTTTCATATCACAGTATTTGTGAGTAAAAGACTATTTCTAGAGCCACTCAGGAACAAAGGTTCAAATCATATTTTTTTGTGAATGATTTATAACTCTATAGTAATTTTTACTTGCCCTAAACTTTGCCATGTTCTCTCCAGAGCATTTGGTTTGTGTTTGTGCCTCTATAATGTATTTGCAATCCAGTAATTCTGCTTTTAACTCAACAGAAAAAATTATTGTGAATACAAATTTTATTATAATACATGACTAATTTATAATATCAATTAATATCTTCTTGATATTATGATAAATTTGAAAAGAAGCAACTAAATTAAGAGTACTCTAATGTCTTTCGAATAAAATGAAATATGTAGTAAACATTATTAAAGTCAAACTTAAAGCCTACAATCTTCTTTTTAAAAGTATAGTACTTTTCTGACTAGAATTAAAATAATACTTTCAACATTATACAGAAAAAAGAAAAAAATTAATAAAAATTTAAAGTCAAGCAAGTCTTCAGGTGTCTACACTTTTTTTGTTTTTTAATATATTTGCTACAGGGTCTCACTCTACAGTGCAGCTCTGACTCATAGTGATCCTCCTGTTTTCACCCTCCCAACACTGGGATTTTAGATGTGCACCAGCATGCCTGGACTCAGTGGCTGCTCAGCGTGCTTCAGGGAGAGGTGAATACATAGTTAATCCTGCAACCTGGACACTCACAGGAAACAGAGTAAATAAGAATAAACAAGTATGCCTCTGAGTCAGTGCCTGGGGATAAACCAAAAATAATAGGTTTCTATATTATTACAAAATAATACAAACAAAGATCACAATGTCTTTTAGATAAGCAAATGTACTAGTTGTCTTATTTGGAAAATTATTTCAATTTTAAAAACATAATAAAATTATGTACTCTAGAAACAGCCTTATTATTAGTTTGACGTTATGGCAGTTGGAATCATTGTATGCTGACCCTTCCTTTCTGTCAGTGATATTATACCAAACCATTTATCATAAACTACATTATAATGAGGCATTTAAGCAACTTTATATGAGATTTTGCTATAAAATATGAAACACTACATAGGATATTTGTTAAACTTATAGTGAGTTATTGATGACAGCTTGATTTAGGGGCATTATATTTTAGGAGAAAAGAAATGAATAAAATGATATTTGGTGCTCTTTTCTAGATCTAAGAATGTACTATTCCTTTTTTCCTTATTAAGATTTTCACTTTCAGTATTTCCTAATTATTTCTGCAGTATTTTAAGAACAAAAAATCATTCAGCTTACACAGCTACCACTTTTGAATTAGCTGAAACTAACTTATATAAGGAACTTGATAGCATAATTATATATTAAATAATGAAATTCTTTTCATTATATAATTCCAGATTGATTGTTAAAGCCTGACAAGGATAATAAACATCCCTAATTACCAAGAAGAACTGTCTCTAAAAGCCACTATTCTTTTCTTAAAGGCATTTATGTGCTTTTCCAGGCAGATAGATTTGCTCTGCTTCTTAGCCTGACATAAATTATTTTTATATCAATCTTTCAGAGAAGAGGTTGTCCTCTGAGTGATAGCTATGGGGAATATAGTACCCCTGGGAAAAGAAAATTAATTTGTCTCATTATTTTCTATATCTCACTATTCCCTAAGCTGCAATACAGCTCAGAAACTTATAGTGGAAGTCTAAGCCCCAACAGTTAAGTTTCATGAGCAGATATCATTAAAGAGCAAAACTCCTTAAAATAAGGTTAGCTGTTGGGAATTGAAAGCAAAGAAAAAGAAGAAAGGAATCCAACCAGGAGAGATATTTAATCCAGCTTCATTATTTTTACTATGACACAATTATATCACCTAGTTATTTGGCCAGAAATTGCAAAATATTAGACAGTTCATTAGGGAAATAGGATGTACTATAACCTCTTGGGAAGGAGGGGTACAGTCTCCAACTAGAAAAGAAAATAGTCTCCACAAATTACCTTAATACATAAACTTACATTGGTTTCCATGTGCTTTATCACTCATGTTTGTATTTTTATATCATATCATATTTTAGATAGGATAGTTCAATTTGACAGGCATGAATTTCTCAACAAATAATCTTAATAAAAGTAGCATATTCATTAAAATTCGATACTGCAAAAAAAATCTGAAATTAATTGCTAGATTTTATGATTGCTAAGAATATAAAGCATTCACATAAGATAAATAAGTATATTTAAGTACAGTCATATTTTAAATGAGAATTTAAATAAGTTAATTAATTAATTAATCTAAAATATGTTTGAATACCACTATTCTATATTGTGCTAAGGTATAAATATTAAGCAAGTATAGCAAGTTGTTTAATATGCTTATAATTAACACCAGAAAAATAGTGATTTGTTTTAACAGAAAATATATATTATAATAAAAGCATATATAAGATTATGAAAATGAAAATAAAGTGAATAAAATTCTTATTTTTCTAATAATACAGGGTTGAGAGAAAATGGCAGTGAAATTATCCCCACATACTAGACATCATGTTTTCTCAGTACTATGTTGTACAATTGGGTGTGGGTACATCTTACCTCATCTGTTTTATAAACATGTTAGCAAAAGAAATGTGGAGACATTTAGTGGTTATGACCTGAACAATTTCCAGAAAATGAAAATGCTCACATGTGCAGAAAAGGACAGATAAAATGCTACAAGATGTAGTTGTGGCAGTTTTTGAATTGAAGTTTTGCCTAAGACCTAGTTGTGTCACTGAACAGTGTTCTCTGGAGT
>NW_004524726.1:1248065-1251865 GCF_000260255.1 Octodon degus
ATGTGATGTCTTCCTATTTTTCTTACTTAAAAATTAAGAAATTCTGACCAGTAAATTTTTAATCTGAAGGTGCTTGTAACATTAGATCAACATCTTAGTGTTTAGAGATGTCGTTTATAAACACCTCTGGAAATTCATCCAACAATTTCTATTTAAAAATATAAAAAAGAGGCTCCTATATTTAAGGGATTTAATTTTTAGGAAAAATAACAAAAGAAAAAGAATTAGCTCCTCATACTTTAATTCTACAAGATCACATTTTCACACACAAAAAAAGCACTTTAACATAAAAAAAGATCACCTTTTCATTTCTTGGTCCAGTGATTTTATGATAGTAGTTAAATTATCTGTGAGATTTTTCACATCATACACTAAGGTAAGTTAGGCATATCATTAGATTTATTGTATTTAACCACAATAAAAACATTATAATACATATATTACAGTTTTCACTTACAAATGTGAATTTGGAGACAGAAAAGTACATAATTTCCCCAAGTTCTACCAATTGATCATTTGTAGAATTACTTAAATATGTGCAAATAATTTCAGAACTAATTGTTTGTAGTTATTTCATATAGCTATAAAACTGACAACATTCAACAAAATACCTTAGGAAAGTCAAATAGTTTCTCTCTTCAAGTATATGCAAAGCATAAGAAGAGAATAAATATAACAATGGAAAAAGAAAGAGAATGGTATAAATTTTTAAAAATCCATTTAGTGCTTGGTATTAAAGTGAATTTAGTAAGAACTCAAATTCACATTAGTCAAATTGTTCATCAAACTTGATAAATTTTAAGTATATATTTACAGAAGTTCTTAATACACATTTCCATTTCTTACCAATCTTCCTCAAATGCACATCTCCATCAATAATTCCCCTCTTTAAGGGCCTGTAGCAGACTCTCACTTCTCTACTATACGCTAACATCCTACACCACAAATATCATAAGCTATCTTATTTCATTGTAAATATTCTGACAGTATTTGTAGATTTCTGAACTATATGAAACATAAGTGCAATCTTTAGAAAGATCAGCAGCTTGCTTGAAAATGCATTTTAGTAAACAATGAATAGAAAAAGAGATTCCAAACAAGATAGGTAAAAAGATGAATTAGGTGAGGAAAATCAATGTTACATGTTCTTCTGCTATCAAGGTCGGCAGAGGTGATTGATCTAGAGCTCGAAGTAATTACGATGCCATTACTTACCCATAGGATTGCAAGCTCAGTACTAGGGAGAATTTCAGAGTCCTATCGGAAGTTAGGAAATAATGACTAGAACACAATAGTATTTTATTAGCTTCTTACTTTCTATAAATTACTTTTTTACTCTAAGTTGAAGAGAATCTGCAATCAACCTTCAGTTTAGTTTTTTATTTTCTATGAGAGGTAAATGTCTGAGATCACTAAACTTAGCATGTGAGTGAGACATTAGGATAAAAAGAAAAACAGCATAGTATTCTAGGCAAAAAGCTACTAATTTAAAATGTTCCTTCAGATTAAATTTCATGTGGCTTAGAACTTTTTAAAATTCAAGTAAATTATTGTTAATGAAGTAGTTTTTAAATTATTCAAGATAAAAAGTGAGACTTTGCAAGCATTAAGTTATAACAATGATTAATTCTATTTCATTGAAGTTTAAATAACATTCAAATTTCTTCTTCTTTTTTTGTTTTTTTGCTTTTTGGTGGAACTGGGGATTGAACTCAGGCCCTTGCACTTGCCAGGGAAGTGCTTATTCCACTGAGACATCTCCCGGGCCCCTCAAATTTCTATTTTTCTTTTAGATTGTACATTTTTTGTAGGAGTTTATTCTATTTTGAAATTGAAAGTATTCTATAAATACTGTTTTGCTCTATTGTTCACCATCAATACCAAAAAATAGTACAAGAGACAATGGTAAAACTGCATTGAAATTTATTTAGTAGTTTAGATTTGTGTAGGTTTATCCAAGAAATATGCCTGAGTTATGACTAATATTCAAGAATATGAGAGAAGCTTTGTGAGGGTTTTTGCATAACTTAAGGGTCCTTCCAAATAATCGATATATTTTTAAGTTCATCATTAAACATAAGGCACAAAGTTTAATTCTCTGAGGATTTCCATAAAAATCCCTTCACTAGGTGGCAAAAACAATTCTGCTTACAGACAGGTGGTTGTGTAGTTCTGTAGACAACTATTTCAACTACATTTAGGAAGAAAACAGTATCAAATTAGCCAATGTGATGACATTACAAATTCACCAGAAGTTGAGTTGGTTGTCAAAGTTCAAAGCAAAGACTTTCCATATTTCAACTCTTTCAAGTTTAAATGGCCACAAAATGTGGTATATGATTAGGACCATCACAGTTCAAAGTATTCTAATATGACTATGATTTAAGGAGATACCTGTATAAGTGAAGGCAAAAAGAAGTTCTATATGCTAAATAAAGAGAAAAAAACTAATCATATATATCATCAAACATATATTTTAGCAATAAAGCATAATATACAATATAAACACAGCTCTTTCAATATCAATATAAAAATAATGATAAAATAATCCACTTAATATTTTTGTTGGGAAACCATTGATGAAATATTCTATTTAACTTTGTGTAATGGAAGTCTGGCTCAGGGTCAGAGTTCAACAATATCTGTAATTAAACTGTTTAAAAATAAATTCCACTTGTTTTTAATTTACTCGTTGAGCCGCTATATAATGAACAGCTACTGTGTGAGAAGAAACAGTTGATTAAGTAACTCATTACATATGAAGAATAATTTGATAAAGAATATCATAATAGATTTTATTCTATTCTGCAATGTAAAAGAAAATATCCAATGTACTTGAGATCTGTCTAATGAGCAGATGTTAGGACATAGGTGATTTGAGAGGATGATGTGAACAATGCAGACGGCAGAAACAAAGAGACAGCAGGTACGCAAATAGTAAGCTCTGATAGGCAATGGGAATTGTTAAGGGATGCAAGTAATAACACAATACTGATAGATGGTAATTACGGCCCCTTGAAGTGCTGGAGTACTGTATCCAGATGACAAAATTGAGTTTAATGGGCATAAGACACTGTGTGAAAACCTCATATGTTTCTATTTTGGGGTACAAAGTGAGAAATTATAAAACCCTATTATAATATTATCATCCATGTTTTAAAAATGTTCATAATGAGAAAGTAATCTTTTCATTACAGGTAAGGATTTTCTTTTGGCAATGCCTTTTTAAAGTTTATTTTTCAAGGCTTAATGGAAACCAAGACATTTGTGAGCTGAGGCAAGAAATAAATTGTATTATCAAGGCTCTCTAGAAAGAGATGGCAGAGGGAAGTGTGTTTCAATATTCTATATTAGATTTCTTTCTGTATAAAATGAATAAGTAGCTCACTATTTAATTAATTGTAGGAAATTGTTTTTAAATTCCCAATTGAATTGAATAATATTGTTCTTGCAGGCTTTATCTTTTATTTTAGAAAAAAAATCTAACTATTTTATCACATTTGGGATTTCAAAATTTTGACTCAAGTGGATTTTTCTCATATTTTGTGGTTTCATGGGTCAATAACATTATCCCTTAGCCTTTAAAAATAATCCCGTGTGTAATAACAGCCATCTTATGGAACACATTATGTGAGGTGTTGATGAAAGAAAATGAGAACATATGGTGTAGGGGTTTTAAATTGACAATTTTCTAACTCTGAACAAACCGGCCTCACAAAATTCAGGATTTAGAAGAGGCAGAATTTAGAAGTGATGCAGAAATGTTTGTAATAACTCTCTCTCTCTCTCTCTCTCTCTCT
>NW_004524726.1:1251965-1259805 GCF_000260255.1 Octodon degus
GATATAATTTAAATTATTATTTAAACACTAACAGTGACCAAGTACAATACACTGTGAAGAATGTACTGTTATCATAATGGTTTAGATTTTGATTCAAATAGAAGAAAATGATTTTGAATTGCATACACTTTGTATAAAAAACACATTAGTATTTGGGGTGGGGAGACATTTCCCAAATGATAATTTCCATAGTTTCTACTGCTACTTGTTAACCATATTTAAACATTGGAATATAATGTACACACATTATTGTACCACGCTTGGCTTTGATCCCTACCCTTTCCTTGGAGACCATATGGGGTTATATCTGTCTTTATAAGTTTCCAGTTATCACCTATTAAATAAGGCTGAATAATATTTACCACACAAAGAATGAACTTTGAGGATAAAGAGAGGTAAAAGTAAAATTAGACAAGTGAAAACAGTTGCAATTGTGGTCAGAGCTTGAGAATAAGTACAGAGATGCCAAAGGGCAAGTTATCTGAATGGTAAAATATGTGTTCGCTTGATTGGACTGTAGTATTTCAGATGAAATGATCATAAAACATGCATAAGACTAGGATAGATTGTTTTCTGATGCCCTAAATTACCAATGAAACATACAAGGGAATCTTGGAATGATGCTAAATTACATTATAACTACTCAATTGCATTCAAACTGTTAATAAATGATCCAGTAAATGGAAGACAATAGTAAAATATAAAAAGATGTCCCACCTAATTTAAATATATTGTTCGTATCTTTCAAGACATGTGAAAGGATATGACAACGTTATGTGACACTATGTGAGTGTGTAGATAGGAAATAAGCTTATTTTGTATCGATGCACTCAAAATGGTAAAATAAGCTAGTTCCTATTTTGTATGCTTGTATATTTTGAATTTCTCAAATTCAACATAGAGAAAATTAGATATAATGCCAAGTTGGATAAAGTTGAGTGCACATCCCCCAAAATACAGCACAGGAAATGAGAGAAAAGAAAGTATCTTCACAAAACTTTCCTTAAGTTTACAGTCAGACTTTACTCTTTCCTATATAAATAGCAGTCATCTCCTTGTGCTACAAACCTGTCACATCTCATAAACCTGGCTGAGCGAACTGAGTAGATGGGAACCCTCCAAGGGAACATCAGTTACTGCATTAAGTGGCATCAGTGATTCAGGAGAGTTCACTCGTAAATACTGTCTCAAAGTCCAAACTTTGTGTTGTAGGCACCAGGATCCTGAAGGTGCTATTAAATGAGTTCCTATCTCTATTTTAGTACTGAAAGCTGTTCTGAGACACTTCTCAATATAACTATAAAAACAGTAGTTTTCTGGCTACCTTCCCTTCCAAAAAAAAGTCACACATGGCTACTCTGAATCCTCCCTGGACTTAGAAGGGGACACTCAGGGCTGTCATTAATCCCTGCCCATGATTCAGCCACAGCTCTGACACTGGTGGAAAGGAGCGGGAGTGTTTAACTACATGGTGACAGTGCATTTACAGAAATGGTCCATGGAATTTGGAACAAATGTACAGTTCTGGTTCCAGGTCTCTGAATAAAAGTGTAAAAAGGAAATATGATACATTCCAGAATTTATGATGAGATGCCTATATTCTGCAGGTGTAAAGCACAAGTAAGCCAAGAAAAAGCAATGATGGGATCACAGAAATTAACCCAAGAAGAACGCATGTTAATGAACACATTTTAGAGTCTGGTTCACAAACTCAGCTGAGATTAGGACTCAAAAATGTGAATGAAGCCAGGTGGAGGTGGATGGTGGCAATGGAACCAAAAAGCCTAATAAATTATGTCCAGCTGATTCTGTTTTTATTCATGATATTTTTAAGATTTGTTGGCCAGATGAAACAGACCGGCGTTTGATTTTTGGCCCCAAACTTACAGGTTAAAACCACTGCTCTCATTAAAGTTCCCTTACTGAAAACTTTAATTTTTCTCTTCTTAACTTTACAATTTCATCATGCTTCTGATTCACATTATCGGGTCCCTATAAACATTTACATAATAGCAGTAATAACTTGCACTTTCTGTATACTAGTCACCAAATTAATTTCAACAAGCCTGTGAGGCTATGCACTTTTCCCCCTTTCTCCACACAAGCAATAGATAGCAATTACCTATCTAAAAACAAAAATCAGTGTGTACATGGACTTGCGTCCTAATATATGTAAAAACAAAAAGGCATATTAATTTTCCTGTAAGAAGAGGAAGCACGTTGCCTGGTATGATTTTAAAAATTCCCAAAACTCTTCTAAACATATTTGAAAGCTAAGGAAAAAAAGAAACAGAAAGCAAACAAGCAAGCAAGCAAGCAAGCAAGCAAGCAAGCAAGCAAGCAAGCAAGCAAGAAAGAAAGAAAGAAAGAAAGAAAGAAAGGGAAATGTTATGAAAAAGAAAGAAAAACAACAAGTTCCATATTATCGAGAAATAATAGACAAAAGATTTGATTCAAACAGGCCTGTATTTAACTTCCTAGCTGTGTAATTTCTTACACTTAAATATTTTAGGCATATGCTTTCTTACTCACATTTAGAGTACTGTCTAGTTTTCAACAATTGTAGCTAAAAATAATGACAGATCTTATGATATTATGAATAAATGATATAAAATCTGTTCTAGTTCCACTTATCCAAATGACATGAATTTCCATAAACGTGTCTCCTGTGGTTCAAAACAGAAGAGTTTCAACAGACTAGTCAGGTCATACTGAAATCTGATGTCTCAAACCACATGTGGGTTGTTTGCCTTTTTTTTTTGGTCTAAATTTCACTATAATTTTGTACAGCTTTATTCCATCATTCTGGTGCCATGGCTATTAAGTTTCGCCAGCTCTTCTCAATAAGACAAAGTATCAGAGCTTCTTAATGTATCAGAGCTTTTCAGTGGAAGTAAAACTATGTCTACAAAGAGCTTAAGCTTGTTTCTCTTGCATTTATATGCCCAGGTCTTTGTTCACGCTGACTACTCTGTGTTACTGGTTTTCATTTTGCCATTCATGTCCTGCATAAGAACAAATATCTTTCAATGGAAAAAGTACCCTGTGCTCCCCATCTCTCCTCAGCAAATAAACAAACATTAATTTTCTTTGCACAAGTACTCGTTGATTCAGCAGGAAGTGTTTGCAGTTTGGAGTACATAAGACACCTAGAAATACTTTATTTTTATTTTAGTTTATGCTTTGTGGTACCAGGGATGGAACTCAGGACCTTGCACTTGCCAGGCAAGTCTTATTCCACTGAACTATCTCCCCAGCCCCAACTTAGAAATATTTTAGAAGTAAGAGAAGTAAAACCTTGGAAATGCAAAACTCCATAGATGAAAAGTTCTCTTTCATTTTGATTTGAATTTTCAGCACCATTCTAAGCATGAATAAAATAATAAACTAAAATGGAAAAAACAAAACAAATTAAGCTTGAATGCACACTGAGTCTTTAGAAATAACTCTGCCAGGTCAGATATTGAGGATTGTCTCAGTTACTCTTCTCTCATTGCTGGGACAAATACCTGATACCCAAAATGAAAAAGAAAGATTTAGCTCACAGTTACTGGAGGTTTCAGCCCCTACTCATCTGGCTCCAAGGCAGACTGGCTCATGACAGAGGGCAGCAGTTCTTGGTGGCAGAAGGCCCCAAAATAGCAAGACCAAAAGGGAGGAGTAATAGCAACAATGGCTACAGAGAGTGGCCTTATGTTGCATTCAGTCTTTCTGCCTCAGGCCAGGTGTAGTACTCACACCCATAATTCCAACAGCATTTATACCCATAATCCCAGTGGATCATGAGTTAATCAAAAACTCTAGACAGAAAGCATAAGAAGGGTATTCTACTGCACTGAACTTAAGAACATAAAGAGCCAAAGAGATAGCTCAGCTTCTTATGTGCCTGCCCTGCAAGTGCAAAGTCCTGAGTTTGATCACCAGTATCAGAAAACAATAAAAATGAAGTAAAAAAATAAAATTGAAAACAGTATATTTTACATTTTCATTTGGAAAGTCAGTCAAGAAATGTATTAATGTAATAGGGTCTTGCTGCCAAAAGATAGGAATTGCTAATAGACAGCTCTTTGTTCTGAACATGGTTTTGAAACTACTTTGAAAATAATATTATGCAGTGTAGTATCCATTTTCAATTTCCTATCATTGTGTTTTTAAATTCTATATCATTTTATTGGCTGTTTTTCCTGCTTTAAAATAAAAAAGAAACTACGACAATGACATGTGGATGAATTAATATATAAAGAATGAAAATTAAAAGATACAAATTCAACTAAGTGAATTCATATGAATAATATTTTAAGTCATCTGTACTGTGGCAATTTTTCATTGAATTTATGCAATATCAAAAAGGAGTTTCAGATAGAAATTTAAGTTTGATATTTATTGTTTTTCACTCCTTGCTTTGCCATCTTTAACCTACATAACTTTGAGCAACCTTATTCATATATATATATATTCCATATATATTTATATAAATATGAATATGTCATATATGTGACATATAATTAATAGCCAAAAATTCCTTGCAGATTTTTATTCCTTTTGCTTCTAGCATGTCCTCATCTCCCTGTTTTCCTCTCTTTTTTATTTTTGTCCTTTCCCTTCACTTCCCTTCCCTTCTCCTATTTTTGTCTCCCTCCTTATCCTCTTTTGCTTATATTCTCCTTGTCCTCCTCACCTTTCCTCTTCCTTGTCACTACTTATAGTTCCTATCCATTTCATTGCTCTCATAGAGATGAACAATGATTATTGCTGATGTCCCTGTTACTATATTTGCTGGAAAAAAACACTTTTTCTTATTGCTTATATTGTCTTGCATTGCTATGATTTATCTCAGAGATGTCTATGTGCCTAAAGATCTATAGTAGGAACTGTTCTTAGCTTTCCAGTTATAAGTATTCCTTGTCACCTAATCAGATCCCAAAATTAAAACTTTCCTTTTTATCACTGAGTAATAATATTGATGTGAGTAGGGACGTGGGTGAAGGGGAGTGTGATCTTAATGATGAAGATGACGGTCACAGTGTGATGTCACAGATATTCAAGGGTATGAGGACAATTCGTTTGACTAATGACTTACAATTACTCAGTCAAATTAGTGTTTACTCTTTTACCAGAATTTCACAGTATTGGTTTAGAAAGTTCAAGCATTATATTACAATAATAATATATACAATTATAATCTACTGCTCCTCATTTTAACAAGGGGAGCTAATCAGCTTTTCCAGATCTTGTAAGTAACTAATATCTGTACATTAAGAGACACCTCAAAATTACATAGATTTATTGCAGCTGCAAAAACACTATGCCTTGTTTTAACTGTCTGTAGAAAATTTAGCATGATGATGCTAGAGGTGGAATGAAAAATTATATATTGAATCAAATGTTGTATTACATCCTAAAGAGAATTTGTACAACCATTTACTATAATCTGGCAAAGAAACACAACTGAAAGAATGTTCTTACTTTTACCTGAATGTTTTTCTTTAAAGATGTGAGAAATTTCCAAGCATACACATCTCTTAGCCAAGATCTTCATGACATTCTCCTTGAAAAAAGTGTAATCCAGAGGACAGTCACTTTTATCTAGTGTGTGGATTCATTTAGTTTTTGCAGTGCCTGTGCTATGAGCTCATGTAAAGACAGGTCATGATATCATGGGTGAAATTACTGATGAATTCAAGTGTAAGAGTCACCACTTGCAAAGCATGATCATTCACTTTTATGGAATAAAATAAGAGTCTTTCGGTAAGAAAAATAAGGAAGAATACATATTATAATAAAAGTAAATTAAATTGAATTTTCAGCAGACATTAGAAAAGGAAGTATTAAAATATAATACATATAAAATAAGTTTTAGAGACAGTGATATAAATTTAAAATCTTGTGACTCAACAGATTTAGATGAATGAAGCAAAAATCATTAAATAGAATCACTGTAATTCTATGCTCAAAGAAACGCAATTTTAAGGCCAGTTCTAACATTTATTCGATATTGAGATGCACACATTCTTATCTAATTCTTCAGGAAATACAGAAGACAGAATTGTCCAGCTAATTTTATGAGCTTATAAAATCTTTTTTTCTCCATAATTTTATTGAGAGATAAATAGCAATGAGATAGTTTCAAATCAAATTGGTAGGACAGTTTCAATAATTAACACATTGTATACTCTCTTCCTAGTGGTTATTTGCTGTACAAGATGCAGACATGATATTTTATTTACAAAATATTTGTTTTATTTAGAACAAATCCCTCTATTCATTAAGAAAATGTAACTATATATCTATCCTAACCACTTTGAATACACAGATACAAAATGGACATTCATCTGTATACGGTATTTTTGTTTAGTTCTGTCATTTGAATATTATAGGTGTGTTAACTCAGTAAAATATTCTCAAATAGTCCAGTAGCCCATAATAGTATTGGGTCTTCTGCTTGACTGACAATGGCAGAAATTGTTGACCTGAGTCCACTACAGCTCAACATAACACCATGGCTTTACTTCTTATACTTCGTTTTTATACTTTTCTGCTGGATGGCTAAGACCAAGATAAAGCAAGACCTATGTAACAAGAGTTGTAGCTTTTGGGTCTGATAAGGTCAGTGAATTCCCCTCAGGATTTATCCTGAGATCCTGTACCTCAGAATGTAGATACATTGTCAGTGTCAGCCATGTGGATGAGTCGCAGCCATTGCTTGGTCAATGTGCTCTCTGTGAAGGCCTGAGAGAATGTTTTCTCTCCATGTGACTCTCCTTGAGTCTGTAAAATCTTAAAACAAACAAAATTGAAGCAATTTTTTAAGTAGTATTTCAGTATATTTAAGTAACTCAGTATTTAATAAAGGTATACTTCAGTAGGTACTATTACATGATTGCAGGTATTTGTTATACTTACAAAAATATAGAGACTTTTCAAAGTAAGATAAGGTCAAGAGCTACATAATATAGGGCCTTTGAAAGCCCTAACATAAAAAGGTCCAATATTGAGGTGTAGCTCAAGGGTACAGTGTTTAGCATTATGCATCAAAGAACTACCCCACAACCCCATACCCTACAAAGGGATAGAAATTCAAAAATGTCTACACAGGGGCCAGCAAGATAGCTCAGCAGTCTAAAGAATCTGCTTAGACAAGTGCAGAGACTGCAGTTCAATCCCCAGCAGCAATACCACACCAGCCCACACCCAGGGAGGGATGAGCCATCCAGAAAAATGTCAGTATAAAAAAATAGCATGTTATTCACTTAATCAAGAATCATAGAAGATGAGAAACTATTTCTACTGTAAAGTTGGAGTAAATACATAAAAATATAGCAATGTTGAGGAAAACAACAAGATTTGTTTTTATTAATTTTATTGAGAAAGAAATAGCAATGTGACAGTTTCAAAACATGTTTGTAGTAGGAGAGTTACAATAATTAATACATTTCATATTTTTGTCTTCATAGTAGTTATACGTAGTACAAGAGGCAGACATGCTATCTTGTCTAAACACTATTAATACAAATCTTTATTCTCATTGAACTAAGAGAAAGTTCTTATGTATCTATCCTAACTATTTTGTTCTTTTTTTGGAATTTTATTTTATTTTTATCTTCATTTTTCAATTTTATTTTTATATTAATTTTATTGAGAAACAAAAAGACAGTTTCTAAGCAGGTTAGTAGGACAGTTTCAATAATTAATACATTGCATATTGTTGTCTTCTTAGTGGTTATTCATAATACAAGATGCAAGCCGGGGAGATGGCTCAGTGGAGTAAGCGCTTCCTTGGCAAGCACAAGGGCCTGAGTTCAATCCCCGGTTCTGCAAATAAATAAATAAATAAATAAAT
>NW_004524726.1:1259905-1264950 GCF_000260255.1 Octodon degus
GATTCCTGGTTCCACAATAAATAAATAAATAACTGCTAAAAAAAAGATGCAGACATAACATCCTGTCCAAACACTCTTAGCACAAATCTTTCTTCTAATTGAATTAAGAGAAAGTAGCTGTATAGCTATGCTAACTATTTTGTATATACAGATACAAAATGGACCTTTATTTGTATCCCCTTTTTTTGTTTACTTTTGTCAGAGAAGGGTATTCCATTGTCATTTAAAAATTGTAGGTGTGTGAAATCAGCAAAATGGAAAATAAAGTATAAAATTGTGATATAAAAAGTAAAGTCATATTAATATGTTTATCTGTAAAAGACTCAAGTCAACAATTTCTGACATTGTCAGTCCTACAGATAACCCACTACTATTATGGACTGCTTGAGTATATTTTTCAGTTATAATTCTTCCTTGTCATTTAATCAGATCCCAAAATGGAAACTTTCCTTTATTATCACTGAGTAATAATATTCATGCACATAGGGATCTGGGTAGAGGTGAGTGTGATCTCAGAGTTGCAGAAACCTGTCACAGTGTGATGGTGGTGGATATTCAAGGGTATGAGGATAATTTATACCTTGTTTTTATACTTTTCTGCTGGATGGTTAAGACCAAGATGAAGCAAGACCTGTATAACAAGAAATGTAACTTTTGTATCTGATAATGTCAGGATTTACCCTGAAACCCTGTACCACAGTTTGTAGCTCCTTTGTCAGTGTCAGCCATGTGAATGAGCCATGGCCATTGCTTGACCAATTTGCTCTCCATGAAAGCCTGAGAGAATTTTTTTCTGTCCATGTGACTCTCCTTAGGCACATTCTATACTATAGGCCATTTCCTCTGTGGCTCCATAATCTCTTTCATCAGAAAATTTGGGACATCACTGCATTACAGGATGTTACAGTGCAGGTTCTCCTATGTCCTGGGTTCTCTCTGATCTTGAGAGGCTAGGGCCAAAATGTTGACAGTCCTTGCAGCCCTTCTTTTTCTCTAACTTTTGGTCTATAAACAGGTATTCCAAGCATGACCCTAGTATTACACATTGCTATCTTCAGTGCAGCTGCTTAGTTCACAGGTATCAACATATACAATTAGTCAGGGTCAGAATCCTACCAATTAAATACTAGTTTCAAAAACCTGCTGAAGATTTTCAGGATCATTGCCTTACCCATCTTGTGCATATAAGTGTATGGTTTTGCCCCTGTCATGTTTCCTAGCTTTTCTTCTTGCCTTCTCTTCCTTGTTTAATCCTTAAATTTTCTTTCCTCTTAATTGTGTTATACCTTTCTCTTTTTATTTCTTCTTTTGAGTTCTGACCCTAAAGAGACAATATGATATTTACACATGTGGGTCTGGTTTATTTTACTTTTGAGTATACCTTCAACTGGCATCCACTTAAATTTAAAGCCTTCAAGTTTATCATTCTTTATAGCTGAATAATACTCCATTGTCAAAAATACCGTATCTTTTTTATCCATTCCACAGGTGACGAGCATCTTGGTTGTTTCCATGATTTGGCTATCACAAATCATGCTGCTATAAAGATAGGTGCACATATATCACTATGATATGACAAGAAAAACAAAAAGATTTGAAGAACACTCTCTCAGAACGTAAAAAAGAAGAAATTATTTTATGTAGATCAGTAATACAAAGCTACCACTCTGACTATTCTCGTAGAACACAAAATCGTGTTACTGTAGAGGTCTTTATGGTTTTTCAGGTACTAGCTTTCTAATAAAATTAAAAAACCATCAAGAAGTTGTTGAAGAAAAATGAGCCAGCCTTATTGTGCACTCTTGTTATTCCAAAATTCATGAGGCTGAGGCAGGAGGCTTACTGCAAATTTCAAGACAGGCTCTATTACATAGTGAGACTGTCTTTAAATGCAACAGCAACAAATACAACGACTAAAGGAATGATTAAGTGTCTGAAGAAATGTTGGCAGACTGAAATACTGGCTGTTATGCTGATATATATATATATATATATATATATATATATATATATATATATATATATATCAGTATCAGGTGACTGAGAGCACATAGTCTGAATTGAAAACTGAGGAACACCTGAACCAAACTCAAGTCATATATTTGTGTATATGCTACACACACACACACACACACACACACACGACTTGGATATTAATTGATATGTGTTAAAATTAATCATAGTAGCTTTAACTGCTTTCAAAATAATATCCTAAAATTCTAGACTAATATTGCCTAAATTTTTAATGAAGCTCAATTATAGTGTCAGGCACAAAGAGTTAGAGAACAAGCAATATCCCTCAATGAGTCCTACAAATCAGGCACTTTAGCTCTGAAACTCATTCTTCCATGCCTTTAAGATACACACTCTATAAGAATGCAAATGGAAGACACTTTGTAGGTGGCCATAAGTGAAAATGGTTACAATGCATCCACCAGTGCAGTCCCGGCATAGTGTCTATGTGTGACAGCTTTTACCGAACAAGGATGAGTTCATTTGATTACTTATCTGGTTGGTAAAGCTGCAGTGAACTTCCTATTCAGCATCACACCTAGAGAGGAAACTCCAGGGTACTTCAGTTTGATACTGTTTAGCTTTCTGTTACTTTTGTTTATTTTTTTTAATCTTTATTTGTTTATTTATTTGATACAGGTTCTTTCTATGCAGATTGGACTTGTAATGATTCTCCTGTCTCAGCCTCCCCAGCGCTGGGATTACAGGCATGTTCCACCATGCCTTGTTTTGGTGGCTGGCAAGGCACACCTGGAGTTCCAGGATGGCATGGGGTGCAGTACCAGAGTTCGAACCCGTGTCCTTGCACTCTCCAGGAAGACAGTTAGACCACAGAGCTATCTCCCCAACCCAGTTCTCTGCTACTTTCTGGACACAAAGTGATATATATATTTATTTCAGAATTTTATTATCATTAATTTGTACTATTACATTGCAAATTGTAATTTATGTAAACCTGTGTACTTTACACTACAACAATACAAAGTGCATTATACAATGGAAAGTAAAAGCCTGTGCTTTTACCAGTAGAATATTTGGCTATAAGAAAGGTTTTCTCTACACTATGCAGCTGGCCTTAACAATGTGGTAAAATATTTCCTGAGTACTCCTGGTGGACCTGGGCATGCTGAAGCAGAAACACTTTGGCAACGTGCAAATGTCTCAGCTTCTTGTTCTTTTAGGTAGTTCTGACATTAAGCTTGGGTTGGAAGGATGAACTTGCAAGACTTAAGTCTGTAGCCACCTGCCTACCATTAGTGAGAAATCAATTATGATTGTATTAACCCAAATGTATCACATCTATCACCGCAGTAGGGAATTTCTGCTTTTCTACTGGTTTCAGAAATATCCTGTTAGCCTGCCTTAGGGAGCTCAGGGAGAAATCTTCAGAGATTATTAACAGCTTCCTATTTCTGTAGCCATGCTATAACACCAAAGAATAAAATAGAATTTGTGTTATAGAAGAGGTTCATTTAAAAAGCAGCAAATCAGGCATTCCTCTTGTATGTTCCTGGACTATTAAGAGTTGACCTAGTGAACATGTCAGATTTCTCTACAATAATACAAACACTTTGACAACATTTATTTACTGAAAACATAAAATGTCTTTATTTTACTTGAGTTTTGATGACATTTGCGCTCAGAAATCCATAAAGAAAAGCTACAGATGTACATCTGTATTGTTATTACTATCATCATCATCATTATTAAAAGTTGTAATGGAGATTGACTCCAAGACATTCACACTGAGGCACACACTGGAACCTTTTCATTTTAATGAGTTCGGCATTAGTGGAGACTGAACATATAGCACTTTCACTGAGCTATATGTCCAGCTTGTTTTATTTTTAACTTTTTAAATTTTGAGATAGGGTATTGTTAAATTTGCCAGGCTAGAATGGAATGGATCATCCTCCTATATCAGGTCACGGAGTTTTGGGAATACAGAGATGTGAAGCTATACCAGGTACATATTATCTTTAGTGTTAGTAGAGAATATTTTGTTTCATACATAGGATTATAGAATATTAAACCAATAAATTTTAACTATTATATTTGCCTTTATTATTTATTTGAAAGAATGTTAAGATTTTGAATCAATCAAAATTTATAATGGGGGGCTGGAGAGATGGCTCAGTGGTCTAAAGCACCTACTTAGAACAAGCTTAGCAAAGCATCAGGGACCGCGGTTCGATCCCCAGCACCACATGCCAGCCAGCCCCGCCCCCTGGTGGGCTGAGCTGGCCACACACACACACCCCACACTCTCTCTCTCTCTCTCTCTCTCTCTCTCTCTCTCATAAAAAAAAATTAAAAAAAATTTATAATGGGTTTCTTTAATTTAATCTAAAGTATTTCCTTCATATTTGAGTATAAATGATATGGACAGTTTTATTTAATTAATTCAATGAAAAATTATATTGTGATTATACAAAAGTAAAAGTAGTGGGATGAACCTTCATGAAACTATCCCTGATGATCACAATGTGCAATTCAGCTATAAACTCCAGTAAAACAAACTTTATACTACAAATATAATTTTTCAACTGCAAATATTTAATAATCTAACTTATAGGACTTGCATATTATGACTTCTGTAAGGAATTTTATGGAAAACAAAAAGTGCAATGTAGCAAGATTTAGTACCAATGTTGCTCGCCCACATTTGGCTCTGCCTACCTCATAGCTCAATATCCAAACATGTCTGAATTTTAGGGGCAACAGTACAAGAAACAAATAGGAATTTCACATAAGATGCATTGAGAAGGATATTTTTTTCTCTTTTTGTTTTTGCCTGGCTCAGCTTGCTCTAAGTGTGGGTGTGGTAAGGCAGGTGGAGGTGGTGTTTGAACTTGGTGTCCTGCACCTGACTGAATTTGCATGAGCAGGCACTTCAGCAACTGAGCTAACCGGCAGACCCCCAAGATACGTTGAGTCTGGCATAAACATTATCACGTTTTGTGTGGATACAAAACTTATTAAAGTATATTTTTGTTAAATAAAATTCTCTCATTAGAATAATTTTTTAGAAT
>NW_004524726.1:1273696-1281465 GCF_000260255.1 Octodon degus
GCAGTGTATTATTTGTTGAAACTGTACTTTCGATTTGATTTGAAACTGTCTCATTGCTATATGTTTATCAATAAAACTTTGAAAAGATAAAAAAAAAGAGATTAAAGAAAAAAAAATAAAAGCGTAACTGTGCCAGTGTACTTCAAGTTATAATTACAAGCTCATCTCTCAGGAGATGTTTTGGTTGACTCAGGAAGAGAACTTTGATCTTTCCTTAAAGGTACATGATCAATTAAATCTATATAGTGACAGCACATTAAAAAGAAAAAAATATGTTAGCAAGAGGCATGAGACTACATCTCATCTTATTATCCTACTGAAGCTTGTTTATATGATTGATAGCCACCTTGAAGAAAGTCATGGAGGAACAGTGTTGCTATTGATGCCTGATTAAACCAATGCCAAAAAGTTGTGTATCTTCACAAGGAAAATGTCTCAACAACAATTCTTTTCATTTTCTAAAGAAGTAAATAAGTTAAACATAATAAAAGTAATATTTCTCTAAAACAATTACTTATGAAGTAGCAGAATTCAAATTCAAACCTGTGACTAAATTTATCTTTCATGTTCCTTATGAAACGTAATTGGAATTAGAGTTTAATATTGACAAATATAAGGTTATAAACCTGACAGTTTCCCTCCTTCGTAATGAACAACAGGTTTATTATTTAGACAGTTAACTCAATAATTGCTGGTCACCATCTAATGCGATAATGGACATTATTTATGTACTTGAAAAATAGACACACTTTATTTTATTTAAGGTGTGTTAAAGTTATTTGTTTAATTCAGAAAGAAGACAGGTTTCAGAAAGAATAATATTTAGAAAGTTTTAGGGGAAATGAATTGAGGTATGAGCTCTCAAAATTTGCCATATTTCTGGAAGAATGGAAATGACAGTGTAGCCCAGGGAGATAGCTCAGTGGCATAAGTACCTGCTTGCCAAGTGCAAGTTCCTGAGTTCAATCACTGGTACCAAGAAGTGAAAGTGTAATTCCATAGTCAGACAAAATGAAGGACTAGGCAAGAAAACAAGCAAACAAAATACAACACATAAAGGAACTTAATATAGTTAAAAGTAGCACAATAAATAGGAATTATTTGAATCTACCAATCCAAAGAAAGATTTAAGATTAAACTAAGAGCATGATCTAGCAATACACTGAACATTGGCCTCACAGTAGGAGCAAGTAAAGATGGACAGGCTGAGAACAACAGAACAGAAGAACGCACATATCAAATACACCTAAAAGATGAAGGCTGAACATGAAGTTTCTTCCTTTTTTTTAGCTCTCAAAATCTAGAGAGTACTCTGTATTTTCCCTAGGTCTGACAATTCATGTGCCGCAAGAAATAGAGTTGGTGAGACAAACACGGCCAGTTTATTTGAGATAATACCCAATGACCATGGAAGATAAAAAGAAAAAAGGGATTAAATCCCACATTTAAGATATATCTGCTAATGGACCTACAAAATGTTCTAGGCTTTTTATAATTATAAACTTTAAAATGTTATGACATTTCAGATCCTTCTAATTTCTCAATAGCTTTTAAAATATTAAATACCAAATAAATGGTATGTAAGATGCTGAGGTCCTTTGGACCCTATCTTTATCGTTTTATGGGAAGTCACTACTGTCTACTTGGTGAAAATCATTTTGACTATATTCACAATTACCCTGCTGATGTTATTATTTGGCCTGTGTATGTTTAATAGTCTCTTTGGTATTTGTCTCCTCCAGATTTAAAGTGATTCTACCTATCGAAGATAAAAATGTCTGGGGTCTATTGAAGGCCTTTAGGTAGAACCTCTGGAGAGTATCTCTGACTGCCAGTCAACACCTACAACCACTTTCAGCCTGAAGAAGCCAGAGTGATCATCGCCCATGGTTCCCTCAGGGCAGTTTTGGGTTACTTCTTCAGAGGGGGGACTGTTGTAGGTGGCTGAATTAGATAGAAATATTATAGGCAGTCAAATAGGGCCAGACCCTCAAAGAGTCAAGATGGGAGACAAGGTGACTTTGCAACTTGGAAGAGACAGACACTCCCTATAGGCCAGACTTCAAGACAAAAGAGGAAACAAATAGAGATACATACTTCCCTAGGGATTGGCATCAGGGATTGATATTCTAAATAAGTACCAATCACCTTGAAAGAGCCCAAATGAGTCACTAACCCAACCCCAAACAGGAAGAGACCCTGTCCAGCTTGCTATGTGACTCACTTCCCTATTTGATACTGGACCTAATCAATTTTACCTGAGCAATGGTGCTTGTAATCTCATTGGCTGACCATAGTCTTGTCCCACCTCATGCCCACCCAAGTGAGTACCCATGTTCTCCATCACCTTAGAGCTGCCTCACTGCATGGTGTTCCTCTATAAAAGTCCCTGGAAGAGACAGCTTCCTGGGGATCACCCACTCGGGGCCCCCTCTTGTCCCTCTCTTGGACAGAAGCATTGTTTCCCCCAAGAAATATATTCTGATCATTAAAAATAAATAATAGAAACAGGATTATACCAGTCTAAATATGAATTAAGGAAGAAAACCTAAGATTGAAATAGCAAAAAATATTATTCTTAAAAATTAGTGAATAAAGTCTTCAGAGTCTTAATATTTTTATTTTTGAATTTAAATATTTTCCTGGGTTTTATTTTTGCTAATATAGTTTTAAAATTTAACTACAAAAAAGGACACACTTTAAAGATATAAATCTGTGACAGTTAATAACTATCAACATATATATCTTTCAAAGAAATGAACTAAATATGGTGCAATTTATATAAGAATTAAAAGAAGAGCTAATGAAATTTCTAAAGGATGTATTGTTACCAGTTAGAGTTCAGTTTCAGGCAACAGAAGCCCTGCCGGATGGTTAGAGCATGAAAGGATATTATGGAAAGAGAATTCTTATACTTACAAGATTTCTTTTTTACAAGGCAGACCCTCTGCTTGAGCCCAAAGTCAGAGCAAGCCCCAAACAAGAGAGAGAGTTTCTGAGGCAAATGATACCCTGCTGTCCCCGAGCACCAGCTGTCGCAGCCTAAGCTATGACCTTAGACCTTCCACATTGCCACAGCCCCAGTGCACCTGGCCTGTGTGTGAGTCAGGTGTCCCAGTGCAGCTGCTGCCTTCCACCTTGGAAAACTTCTGAAGGTTTTCGGAACTTTGTGTTAATGTTTTCCACATTAAACTGGCACTGCCTGCCTCCTGGTTTGAAGGAACCTGGGGCCACTTGGGTGTCCAGGATGTCCCTTCAGAAGTACTATTTTATCAGTTTCACACACAATTTTATATCCACTGTCTCACTTATTTTTACAAGCCTGAGAATGCCTAGTTTCATCATGATATTTTTTTTTGCTCTCAATGTTCTTCAGGAATATATTTACTATTTTTAAATATATAGGCCTTTTATAAATAAATTTGTTTTTATTTTTATGCTGCATTTTGGCATGGCTTCCTTTGGTTTGGATGAGTTTGGTAACGTAAGATTTTTAACTTTAGTGATCTGAGCTTTTACATTCTCTGTGGTTTGTATGTGCATCAACACTAATTGTGCTGGAAAGATTGACAAGCATGAAGCGCAGAGCTGCGTCCTTAAGATTGTGTTTGTGAAGCTGACTGCTCCTATCACTTATATTTAAACCAGTTTTATTCCTATTTAGTCTTTACTGAAGAATGATATATAAATATGTTAAAATATTCCACAACAATAATTAAAGTATTCTTTCTTTAGAGAGTTATCTCATTTCATTTCTTTCTTCAAATATGTCAAAGGCAATCTGTTTGATATATTCTAATTTTTACTTCAAATTGTTTGTTTAAAACAATTGAATTTTTATCAGTACACTTTAATAAGTTTTCTTATTAAATTTTTTGATACATGATATTTCTATTGCACCATGAAGCACAATTATAATTGTATTAGCTCTCTCCTCCAAGTTGGTCCTAATTGCCTGCTTTGGGAAAATAAATATATATCTATAAAATATGTTTTGCTTCTCTAGTTGCATCACATTAAGCTTAGTTAGTAGATGACTGGAGACGCATTGCTTCTGCTACCTTGCCAGGCTTCTACAGCATCTCTGACATTTTACCCAGAGGTAGCAAGTCTAAGGCACATGCATTGCACTGACCAGTTTGTACCAGCCAAAGCTCTAAAAGAGTTGCAATCAGGTGACCTGCAGCACTGGTTGCCCACGTCTTCCTCCACAGTCTACCTTGGATAGCTCTATGTAAGAGTTCCTATGGCTCTCTTGTTACCCCTAGAGTGTAGATTTTCAGCAAGTTCCATTACTGCAGCACATAGTGACTTATGTCTCTACCATACTGTGAGCTACAACTATGATTTATGCAAGAGAGTGCCTGCTGTGACTCAGAGAGTGCTATCACACAGTTGCATTATCTCGATCAAAGTGCTTCTACTTGCAATAGCTATTCTATCTATGATTTTTATGTCTATAGAATTATACTTATTTTTTAATTTAATTCCTCATCAGTTCTATCCTTTATCATTAATGTTTTCTAATAATGGATTATTCCTAAAGCACCTGCTTAGGCAGGGTGCAGGGGCCGGGGTTCAATCTCCAAAACCACAAGTAGTCCTACCCCTCCTCTGGGCCTTGCTGAAAGGGCAAATGAGACTGGGCATAGCAGTGTGCATCTGTAATCCCAGCACTCAGGATTAGGCTGAAGTTAGGAGGGTCATTATGAGATTCTGTAGAGCTTGTAGTAAAAATATATTTAAAAAATGAATTGTTTTTTGCAAATTATTGTGTACTTTGTTTTTCCTAACTGAAACCCAGTTGATGCTGTCACATTAGCTTATGATACAAAATACCACTTAATGGGCAACCTACATAAAGGAAATTTATTTTCTCATGGTTCTATGAGTTGTAAGATCACTTCTGATGTCAGTTTAACTTGAAGTTTGACACCATTTTGCTAGAACTGGTGGATTCTTGTCAAAGCTCAATTCATAGGTTGTCATTCTAGGCCACATTGTTGCTGTGCCCTGACATAGTGACACGACAGATCAGGTGACTCTTCTAACTTATAAGAGTAAGGACTCAATCATTCTACCCTTGTTTTTTCTTAACCATCTTCTGAAAAGGTCTATCTACAACAAAGTCATCATGGAATGTTGAAATATCAAAATATGAATTTGCTAAGTGGAGAAAACAATATGTTTTGATATATCTGAATATTATAAATATTTCTGCAAACATTCTAGTGATAACCCTTTTAGCTCGGTTTTAAATAATTTTTCAAAAATGTGTCTGTTGCATGAACATAGTCTAACCTGGATACCCTTTTACTCCATAGTTGAGCGGGAGTATGTAGAATGTATATTGGTGGTTTCATTTCAGCAGTATCTGTTTGTGGTTTTATTTAAGAATTCTTTAGAGAGGAATATAAGACTCTAAAATGTGAATCCCTGAGGGGCAGTAGAACTTATTCTAGTTTAACCATGCAGTGAGCAGCTTTTTTCAGATGTGAAGACTGATATCAACAAAATCTTTGTCTTCTGTGCTTTTTGCAATTAACTCAATAACATGTGGATTCTGCACCACCAGGGAGTGGCAAGTGTTCTCAAGAGCTATTCGGGTTTTACTGTTTTCAATGCTTCTAGATTAGGTTTTGTTCCTTGATAGTTTCAGCATTTAAGAGATTCTCTTCATTTCCCGTTCAGTCACCCAAGTGTTCAAATAAGATGTCTTTGTTTCAGTTTTGTCCCATATTTTAAAGTGTGCTATCCCAAAATCATTTTTTCTTACTATCTTGTACATATGTTACTCATTTTTATCATCTGTAGTTTATTTATAATTTACTCTTTAGTCTGTGCCTTGGATCTTTTATGTTTACTGCATCTCTTCTCTCTCTCTCTCTCTCTCTCTCTCTCTCTCTCTCTCTCTCTCTCTCTCTGTCTCTCTCTTTCCAGGTTGGTACTGGGAATTGAACTCAGGTCCTCAGACTTGGCATGCAGCCTTGTGTCACTGAACTACATACCTGGCCTTCATCTATAATTTTAATGATGAAGCTTCCTTTTTATAAAAGCACAACCTTTTTTGAACAAAAGTTGCTTAACTTACACATGATATAGTTATAACTCACTTCACAAACATATTTGTTTTACAGTGTTGGAAAAGATGGTCGTGGTTGTGTTTGTGTAGAAAAGATGGCCTTGTTTGTCACTGGATAGAATTTGCTAACATAAAATTTGTTTTGCCAATCACATCTGTTGTGAATGAAGTTGTTTGGAAGAATGTTCATGAACCAAGACATCACTGTATTTTTAAATCAACATAAATATTTTATTTATTTTTATACTTTTTAGTACATGCTTGCATTACATAATGACTACTTCAATTGTGGGAAAACGTGCATACATTCAGCGTTTAAATCCATTTTATATCTTCTCACCTCATTATAATCTACCTCTATCCCTAGACCCGATTCCATCTATAAATATTCTACTTTCATGTTCATTACAGGCTGCCTTTCATTATGCTCTTTAAAGTATAATTTGCAATTATCATACAAGGTAAGTCATGTGATAGTTAACCTTTTGTGGCAGATTTGTTTTGCTTGTCATTATGGGCACATAGTATATCCAGTTTTCCTCACTAACAAATCTATCCTTTATTTCTGAGCAGAGTATCTATGTGTATATAGCCTACAATTTATTTGTTCATACATTTGTTGGTGGACAAATAGGTCATTCTCAAGACTTAGTGAGTTATCTGTATATACAAAATAGAATAGATACACAGCTATTTTCTCTTAATTCAATGAGAAGAAATATTTGTACTAATAATGTTTGGACATGATATCATGTCTGTATCTTGTACTATGAATAACAACCAAGAAGATAATATGCAATGTATTAATTATCTAAACTGTCTTATTAATCAGTTGTGAAACTGTCTCATTGCTGTTTCTCAATAAAATTAATAAAAAAAAAGACTTAGTGGGAATTCTGCTGCTACACAATGGGTACATATGTATCACTGTAGTTAGATGTATTTAACTCTTTGGGAATGAACTCAGCAGACACATAGTGAGATGAAAATAATTATTTTGTATTTTCCAGACAGGTATTTATGCTACTGTGATATCTCTCTGAATATTTTCATGTTTTCAAGGAATTTCCATATCCATTTCCTTAGCGATGGCACTACTTCACATTTTCACTGAGTTTATAATTGCTCCTTTTCCCCCCAACCTCAATAGCACTAGCTTTTCTTGTTATTTGAGTTCTTAATGACAATCATTCTTTTTGGACTTAGACTATCAAGGGGGTTAGATTCACATTTCTCTAATGGCCAAAGATGCTGAACATTGTTTCAGATACTTACTGGCCATTTGTACTTCTTCTGAGATGTGTGTGTTATTCATTTCAAGTGTCCTTTTCTAGAGTAAGGTGCTTTTTTTTAATTTTGATATGTCTAATTCTTTTGAATTCTTCATATATTCTAGACACTAGCCTTCTGTCTTTGAAGCACCAACTTAAACTTTTTCTCATTCTGTAGGTTTTCTCTTTGGTTTGTTTTTGTGCTGTTCAGAAGTTTCTAAAGTTGGTATAATCCCACTTGCTCATTCTCAGTGTTTATTTTACACAGTTAATTGTGGTTCTTTGCTTGTGCCTACTGGGGATCACAGATAATACATTAATTCTAGGGGACATCCAAGCTTGTCCTTGTTCTGCCCTTTGAGCCAAATTGGAACACAGAATCTCCTAGTTCTTTTCTGGTCACAGCTGGAAACGCT
>NW_004524726.1:1281565-1282437 GCF_000260255.1 Octodon degus
CTTTCACAGTTAGTTTTGCTGATATTATCATCCTCAGTAAACCAATCATTTTGGGTATGTCTACATTTCCCTCTTGACAATTCATTAAAAAGGAATGTCACATCACATGATCTTCTGAAGTAGGCTTTTGTACTTGGGATATTATTTAGAAGTTCTCCATCTTTATTAAATAGTGATCATTTAGCTGCTCAATAATGTTCTATGAATGTGTATACCATTTCAAATTCAATCATCATGTAACTAATATCTGAGATATTTACAGCTTTTAATACTACAAGTAATGCTGGAATACATATATAAGCTTTCCAAGTTAAATTTAACAATGTTAATAGTAATCAATGTTTGACCCAATTTTTCAATATTCTTTGAAATATTTTGTAGTGTGTATTTTTCTGTGATAACCAGCCTACTAGCTATCTACTGATAGCTTGTTGAGGTTTTCAGATTTCTTTCCCATATAGATTAATGATACTGAACCACACTTTGTTTTTACATTTCCTATTCATAAATGATTTTCCACATTTCATATAATGTGAGTTTGGAAAATGCTGGTAGAGTTCCCTTACTGACTAGAAGCAATCCCATCAGGAGATAAGATGTCCAGTGGTTTCTTTGGCCAGCAATAGTAATGAAATAATTATATATATTAAGAAGGAAAGAGTATGTATAATTCTATTTCCTGGGGTCTCTGAAAGAAACGTGGCCAAACTTACACACAGAAGATCTTAGAATATATATTTTCTATCGGTTATGTTATTCCATTTGTTTCCAAGTTTTAAAAATGAATGGAAAGCATAAAATAGAGTTTTTGGATATTTACAAGAAAAGAAAAATAAAGATTCCACAAGTAAAGAAAAGTTTCTGAATTAAAA